>NC_055979.1:19419432-19534432 GCF_018492685.1 Alosa sapidissima | reverse complement strand
GAATACATTATAGACATGCTCAGTTAATTACAATCATTATGGGTTATTGTGGGAGTGACTGGTAACTGTACTGACATGTCAAAAGAAAACCATGGACAAACAAAGCAATGAAACAATGTGTGAATACAGTTTGTATGAGTGTGTTTGTCTTTGTCTTGTGTGTGTATTTGTGTGTGTGTGTGTGTGTGTGTGTGTGTGTGTGTGTGTGTGTGTGTGTGTGTGTGTGTGTGTGAGAGAGAGAGAGAGAGAGAGAGAGAGAGAGATAGAGATAGAGAGAGGAAAATAGACTGTGTTTATCAGCAGGGGTGAGACAATAGCAATCAAGGACTTCTGTTTTACATGGGCATGGCTACCTGATATTGTGCACATATTGCAAATGGCCGTTCTGCCCACCTGAGATAGCCTCACATCTCCCTTGGCCAAAATATTCCTCTGGCCTCAGTAAATCTCTGCCATAATCTGCAGAAGTGGCCATCAAACCGACGTTCATGGGGAATATTAAAATGGTCCATTTGTGAACATTAAACTCTACAGCTCCGATTCAAAGCTTCTGAGCTGTCAATTAGTGGCTCCAAACCCATTTCCTTCCATGTGTGTGTGTGTGTGTGTGTGTTTCATTCTCTCTATGAATTATGCAGCAGCAGGAGTGGCAGAAATTGTAACAATATAATGAAAGCTTACGAGCAGAATACAGCCTCGTGCTGTTCGTGCCACAAAGAATACACAGTAGTTGTTCACTGCAATAACATTAGACAGACTGTGCTGCTTTCAGTTCATTCACTGTATTTACTACAGAAGTAGATTTCCTTGAACTTTCCTTCATTAAGTTGAAATTTAACTTATTGCACAGACAATATGTGAGAAAAATAAAATAATGATGGTATAAATTAAGAATGTTAAAGGTAAATGCTTAGTAAATCATTCAAGCTGATGCACTGCTAGATTAATACATATTTTTTTCTCTGAAATGCTCATATGTTATGTGATGAATCATGTGTTAATATGTAGCCCATAGGCATAAAACATGCGCTTCATTGGTAGTGAATGTCATCAATAAATCATCATTGCATCTAATTATGAGTTTAATGAGTTATAACTCAATAATGTACTTTGTGCTAGTCAGGAGAGATGCTACATGGGAATATTTTGTGAGAACCACACTCACAAGCTGTAATCTGGAGAGATACACAAACCACCACCACTACACAGATGTGCACACACACTCCCACACACTTCTGCACACACACTTGCCATACAGCACACCAAAAACAAACAAAGACCAACAGCCCATTCACCGGCCCTGTAGGCATCCTGCAGTATTCCTCGTTGGGCAGGGGGTCTGATGGGGAGAGTAGGAATATGGGGCTGATGCTGGCAGAAGCTGCTGGGTTGTGTGAAGTCAGTCAGTCAGACAGTCACTGCCTCCACCCCAGTGTGTGTGTGTGTGTGTGTGTGTGTGTGTGTGTTCACCCACAGCTGAGCTGTTGGTTGCTGTGCTGCCAGAGATGCCGCTCTCGCAAGCAACCCAGACAAAAAAGCATCATTTACATTTGAATTTCAGCACTTGGCAACGCCGCCCAGAGACATGCTCCTCTCTCTCTCTCTCTCTCTCTCTCTCTCTCTCTCTCTCTCTCTCTCTCTCTCTCTCTCTCTCTCTCTCTCTCTCTCTCTCTCTCTCTCTCTCTCTCTCTCTCTCTCTGTGTGTGCTTCTCTCTGTAGGTTGGTCTGTATTTGTTTGTGTTTAGCTTGTTTGTGTGGGGATTCGTGTGTGGATAGGTGTGGGTATTACATGTATGTGTATCTTCCATCTGTCTGTGTTTTGCTTTGGTTGTGTTGAATCTGTACAGCAGGAAGATGCACATTTACACACATACACATACACATACACATACACATACACATACACATAAACACACACACACACACACACACACACACACATGCCTCACTCTCTCTCTCTATAACTCACATACACACACACACACACACACACACACACAAACACACACACATACACACACACACACACACATACAGGCTTCTTCCTGAGGTTGAGAAGGCTCTTACGGTAATTGCTTGTTTGCTCTTTGCTACCTGGAGGAGGCTCCCCAGTGATCTCCTGGCCTCCACACAGACCCGCCTCATGCTGGATCATCCTCTGTGTGCTACAGTGCTTAATTAGTCTTACACAAGTCTTACTGTAGCTTATAACAGTAGTAGTGGGATGATAAAATAGCTGCTGATTAAATATCTCTGGATTAATTCTATTATCCGTGAATCAAGAAACATACGTATTAGAGTTTGTGTCATACAAAAAGCTTTCGTCACCATTGGTTCAGGTTTCAGACAGTCTGACTTACAGTCTGACACTTAATATGTATTCATACTTTGAATTAGTAAGTTCTGATTTGCAGTGCTATCATTTATTTAAGGCTCTCCCCTTTCATCCACATAGCTTGTTCACTCAGCCAGTTCATTCTGCTCCTGTGGGTGTTAATGTTACCTCAGTGATTGGAAGTCAGCAGGCTAACTGCAGAAAATGAGTTTCCAAAGATGTGTGAGTTAGCATCATGTCCCATACCTTGTGTGAAAGCTACATGCGTCCCAGCATACTTAGCGGAAATGTTTGCATGCACAACAATGACACCCACCCCTAGATGTGTGATCAAATGACACAGTGCAGGTACAGGACTTTTACCCAATCACATCAAGCTTAAAGTAAATTAGTTCTGTGAGGAACTGTGTATGGCATCCTAAGCTCATCTAGCAATATCACAGTGTGAAGAAAAAAAAAAGTTCATTTCATATCCTAATGAAATTCTGTTACGTTCAGCAATAAGGTTCCAGGAGCGCAGCAGCAGAATCAATCCACAGCATTTATTATATGCCGTATACACCCATGTTTTATTGCCATGTTCAACCACTCAAGCAGAGCTAGTCCACAGAGCAGACATGTTTGGCTAATTAAATGAGGGAATGAGGGAGGGGAGGTGTGGTGAGGAGAGCAATTGTCTCCTGGGGGTTGGTGGGACTTATTAAGAAAGTACATTAACTCCCTCCGAGACCCTCACAGACTGAGGGGCTCTATAGAGCCATGCTAATGAATACCACGGCTGCCACACTGCACAACACAACACAACGCAACGCAACGCAACGCAGCACAACACAATGTAGCACAACACAACACAACACAATGCAACGCAGCGCAATGCAATGCAGCGCAATGCAACGCAGCGCAATGCAACGCAGCGCAACGCAGCGCAACGCAGCACAACGCAGCACAACGCAGCGCAACGCAACGCAACGCAACGCAACGCAACGCAACGCAACGCAACGCAGCGCAGCGCAGCACAGCGCAATGCAACGCAACGCAACGCAGCACAGCACAGCACAGCACAGCACAGCACAGCAAAATACAGCACAGCACAGCACAGCACATCACATCACATCACAGCTAAGCACAACACAACACAGCCCATACCAAAACAGCACAGGACAACACAACACTGATCTGTTCAACCACTCAAGCAGAGCTAGTCCACAGAGCAGACATGTTTGGCTAATTAAATGAGGGAATGAGGGAGGGGAGGTGTGGTGAGGAGAGCAATTGTCTCCTGGGGGTTGGTGGGACTTATTAAGAAAGTACATTAACTCCCTCCGAGACCCTCACAGACTGAGGGGCTCTATAGAGCCATGCTAATGAATACCACGGCTGCCACACTGCACAACACAACACAACACAACACAACACAACACAACACAACGCAACGCAACACAACGCAACACAGCACAACACAATGTAGCACAACACAACACAACACAATGCAACGCAACGCAACACAACACAACACAACACAACACAACACAACACAACACAACACAGCACAGCACAGCACAACACAGTGCAGCGCAAGACAACACAATGCAATGCAATGCAGCGCAATGCAACGCAACGCAACACAGCACAGCACAGCACAGCACAGCACAGCAAAATACAGCACAGCACAGCACATCACATCACATCACAGCTAAGCACAACACAACACAGCCCATACCAAAACAGCACAGGACAACACAACACTGATGTGTGTGTGTGTGTGTGTGTGTGTGTGTGTGTGTGTGTGTTTGTGTGAGAGAGAGAAAGAGAGAGAGTTATAACAACATTCACACAGACAATTTACAATCAGTGCCATGTATCTTCATAGCTGTGTTGCTGTCCCTGGTGCTGAAACGCAGATCTGCATATCCTGGACCGATAAAGGCACACCATGTCTGTGTTTATGTTTATGTTTATGTATGTGTGGTAGTAGTGTGTGCAAACACAGCAAAGAGCTGTGGTGAGAAATTACAAATGACGTGGAAGCAAAACCGAACTGAGATGTGTTAAAGGAGAATTCCGGTGTGATATTGACCTAAAGTGTATTGAAACATGATACCGAGTGTGAACGCATGTCTCATAGCCCATCTCGGCTTGTCCCCTGCACTCCAAAATCTGGCGCTAGTTAGCCGATGCTACCAACAGCTTTTTCAATAGTGGTGCTTCGGCATCGGGCTAGCCATGCAAATAAATCACTGTTTTACACCCATTTACGAGGCTCAGTGTATCTCCACACTGCATTGGTAGACTTCTGAGGGCCCTGACATTTAAAACGAGACACTGAGAACTTTGAAAAAGCACTGGTAGTTTACTTACAAGACAATTTATACAGACAGTATCTTCACGAAGTTTAGCGTTTGCAGCCATCTTGAATTTAGTCACGATAAGTCAAGCAACGAGTAAGAATGAACTGGTATGATAAGTGATCAGATTCCAAAAATAATTCAGTGGAAATGCATGGATTCCAGTTGCTGCTACTGGAAGAAACTGGCTTCCATGCATTTCCACTGAATTATTTTTGGAATCTGATCCCTTATCATACCTGTTCATTCTTACTCGTTGCTTGACTTATCGTGACTAAATTCAAGATGGCTGCAAACGCTAAACTTCGTGAAGATACTGTCTGTATAAATCGTCTTGTAAGTAAACTACCAGTGCTTTTTCAAAGTTCTCAATGTCTTGTTTTAAATGTCAGGGCCCTCGGAAGTCTACCAATGAAGTGTGGAGATACATTGAGCCTCGTAAATGGGTGTAAAACAGTGATTTATTTGCATGGCTAGCCCGATGCCGAAGCACCACTATTGAAAAAGCTGTTGGTAGCATTGGCTAACTAGCGCCAGATTTTGGAGTGCAGGGGACAAGCCGAGATGGGCTATGAGACATACGTTCACACTCGGTATCATGTTTCAATACACTTTAGGTCAATATCACACCGGAATTCTCCTTTAAGAAAGGGAAACGTTCCCAGGTTTATTGCAAGCCGGCTCGGAGGAGAAAGTTGCCTCAAGTCACCTCTCGATTGTCCTTTCTCCCAGCCTTATACTCTGTTAGCAGGCTTTGTCTGCTCCAGTGGAAAAGTTCAGACACGCCCCGGACATATGCGTGCTTAATTGGCGCCGACCACCTATGGTGGAGTCTGGGATAAGACAAAAGCTGGGTCGTTGTACATGACAAAAGACTTGAAATGGCCGCGTGTCTTGACCAGGCACAGCAGTTAACACAAATATGAGGAAGACCGGCTGATGAAGTTAAGATTACATTTGTATACAGTATGTTCTTACAAATAAGTTTTACTACAGAGCCACACCTTAACAGTATTGTAATGTGGATTTCAAAAAGCTGTAATGCAGTTCTGAAGTGTGCGTGATCTTTGCTATTGATAAGACCAGCATTCTAAATGCTTCATATACTGTACTGGACACTTGACCATAGACAGGGCCTGAAAAAATGGTTTACAACACAGTATGCTATTACATTCTCATAACATCAATTCTCACTTAAATTATGTTTTCAAATGTATTGGATACCCATGCCAGTCAGTCTAAAGCACTGAAAAAAAAGACGAGCACCTCTTTCTGTTTGCTTTTCATCACTTTTCTCTGCAAACTCGGTGCATACGCTTTGGATTTTCTTCCAGTTCCACTTCTCTCATCCACCACTTCAGTGCTGCGCAGAAAACACTCTCTCCTCATCCCACGACTGCTTTCTCTCCATACATAAAGATATGCCTCAGATTTTCTTCCTTTTCCTTCAATTTGTTTTTATTCCTTGGATATCCCTCCACTCATCTCCCTGCACTTCTAAGCAACGCAACCCTCTTTTCTCTCTGCTTCCACTAGGTGGCAGTAGCAGGACTCGAGCAGAGCGCCCTGTGCCAGCCAGCTTTAAGGGGATCTGTCAGATAAAACTCCCCAACAACTCATTGTGCTCCTGTGCCAGACAAAAGGCAAAGTCTTCTCTTTGGAATCTAACTCATCATCTGTGGGTGCAGTGAATATCGGAAAGGTAATGACAGTTCACTCAGTGCCCTGCCATTGCTACAGTGACATTGTGTCGGTCTCAAATTACACTTCCGAGAGAGAGCACACCTTTCTCTCTCTCTCTCATACTCTCTTTCTGCTATTGAAATGACTGCCATTAACATAGCAGATCATCTATGCCAGGCTGAGGGATGTGAGGAAACTCTTAATCTAGAGGACACCTGCACTGAGGGCTGTTAACTTCCCGCAGCACTCCACTCCCTGGGTTCCATATTAAGAAGTAAAGATGGATAAATCAATTCAATGACATTTAAAAGTGTTCAGTTTGAGTCCTTGAACGAAATGGATGAATAAAGCTTCTCATTTGACTTCACCAAATGTGTACCTGCAGCAGTATCATATTAGACAGTATAACAATGTCTATATAAGATGAAGTCTCACCTAAAAATTAATTTGCAGTTACACTACATTGAAAACATTTGGGCGCTGGTCAAAGCACAAATGTGACATTCACTAGTTAGTTACTGTCACTTCGAAGAAACTCAGTGACCTCAATCCCATGAAACCATGAACTCCCTTGCTACAGAATGTGTCTTATAACAGGTCTGACTGAAAGGCATGGACTACTGCCACTATGCAGAACTGCTTTGTATTCTGACCACCTCACTCACCTGAAGTGAATTGCCTGCATGTGCCCCATTGAATCTTATTGAGGAAAGTTTCCTCTCCCCTCCATATACAGTGTATATAAGTGTGCGCTTCATATCCACCACTGCAGTGTGAGCGTGCCCATCCCAGCCCGGCCTGGCCTCCGCTTCTTCTTATCATCCTGAGTTGATTTAAACGGCTCTTCTGGAGCGTGCACACTGCTGAGCGATTTGACGCCTCACGACTGATATTATGCTCGCTCTCCTCCGAGCGCTTGACATCCTGGAACTCCCCTGAGTGGAGTGGCGGAGCCGTGCGTCTAAAAGAACGAATGTGCTGTGGAGATATAAAAAAAAAAAACACTTGAAGTGTTATTTGCTTACATCTGAATGCTGATTGAATCAAAATAGGGGATATGCAGTGTATCAAGGGGATTACTAGTTCACATTCCCAGTTGAAGAGCTTGGAAACACATGGAAAGCCACATTCTTCCATCTGACTGCGGAGGAAGTGAGCGGGGAAATGAGGAGAAAGATGGGCATGTGTGTGTGCGCATGCGTGCGTGCGTCTGTGTGTGTGGGGCATAGGGGGACTCGGAGGGTTGTGACTTTAGGAGCACTATAAATTAAAACATATTGAGCATGACCCAGCCAGGAGGGAGGACGAGAGGGGCCGCTCTGTAATTGAAAACTAACTGGAGGTGGGGCGGCGGCGTGAGCTGCTCTATAATGAAGTGAAGGTCCTGTGCCACTGGAGGTCAAACAATAAGTTACAGAACACATGAGCCCCTGTAACCTTCGTCTAGTAATGGGCACTGGCAAGGACAGAGGACAGAGCCTTTGTTTCTGGGATGCGGCATCTAGGAACATATTCTGCCTAGAAGCCATCGTACACCAACTCAAATCAACCTTTTATGTGCAGTTGATTTAGAGAAGATATTTACTCCTGAAGCAGTCCTCACTCTCACCAGTGAATTCCCTCTGCCAGACATTTTAACTAATACCATGAGGAATAATAACGTATGAGTAGCCCCTTATGCTAACACAAACATATAATCTCGCTAGTGACTTTTACCACAGGCCCAATAGAGTGAACGGAATCTCAAAGAGGCCAATGTCAACTCTGATAAGATGCTAGCTCTCCAATTATCCACAATTCCTCTCCAATTACCCCCAATTCACCACAACACTTTGGCCAGTCCACTGCTGCCAGTGTTCCAGTGACCACAACAAAAAGAAGAAGAAAAAAGAAAACACTGTGGTACTTACACTTTATCTAGCCAGACAACAATCCCACAATGTCAGGCAAGACTGCACAATGATAAGGACTGCAAAATGATACAAAGCAAGAAATTTGACAAGCTGCAGGCACTTGACAGCTCAGAGTCTGTGGGATGCCATACGTCAGGCATCTTCTCTGCAGCCTGCATCTCAAATGCTCCCGACGGTCTCCATTAGACACATGGTAAAAAGGTTTTTGGCGAACACTGTTATTATGTATTATTAGTGAAGACATTTGCATCTACGTAAAGAATGTATCCATGCCTAAGCATGTCATGTCTTTTCAGTGGACATAATAACAGTTAATTTCTGAATGATGATGATGAACAGTAATAATATCATACATCACCCCTACTGGGAATGATTACATCCCTACTAATGTAAGATGCTATGATTTCAAAAGCGTGTGTGTCATGCCAACACACATTATGGGATGCATCATGATTATTAGACATGATGGTAATATGATGCTGCAATGTTATTGAATACAATCTGTCATGAAGACCCATCACTGTGGCGTTTGTCATGCCACTTTTATGAGATGCCCCAGGTGATCCTCTGATGGAGGACGCAGGTGAACCCTCACTAACACCGTGGCATTGTGGCTTGAAATGCCACCGCTATGTAAAATGGGGTCACGTGTTTTTACGAGCGACTCTCACCTCGGGCACCTTATAGAAGTCCGGTGGGACACATGACACACGGGACACAAGAGTCAAGAGGACCGAGTGTGTCCAATTTCCCAGGTAAAGTTTTTCAACCCTTACCCCTTGTGGTGCTATTCATCCAGAAGGGTCACCACCCTGGTCTCAGACTGTGTGTAAATTTTCTACTCACATACTTTACCTGCTGCCTCGCTCAGAGATGCAAGCATTCATGATTCAAACATTTTTAATATTTTATGGATCCATACCTGGGCACAGGGCCCGCTCTAAAGTATACCTGTTGTTTGGGTGGTCTGGGAGCCGGCGTGTGTTAATGCAGAGGAGGTCATTAGTGAGGCAGCAGCTCTGGAACTCCCGCTGGAGTCATCTACACACCAGCATGCAGCCAGGGTCATGCACACAAACACAAAGCCGCTCAACTAGTTAACAGTAGAACAGGGTTTAAAAACCTTCTCAAGCACTGCACGGGCTTACCGGGCTCAGGCCCAGGGGCCCAAGGGGTCAGGGGGTCCTGAAGCCGAAGCCATTGCATGGAATCATTGCCTCAATATCAACGCATCAGGATGTAGGCTATGAATCTGATCTATACACTGTACATAGCTCTAGAAACAAATTAAGAGACCACTGCACATTTTGTCATCCTACGGTTGCTGAATGACATTCGAATGATTTGACGGTCATAGTTAAATTTGCAGTGGTCTCTAAATTTTGACTGTCACACCGAAAAATGTGCATACGGTCTCTTATTTTTTTTCCAGAGTTGTAAAATAATATAAAAATAATTGTGAATAACTTCCAGCATGGAAATCGTCCTTGCCTTAAAGCCATGGCTATCTGACTAGCGCCTGACTGACTTCATCAATTCACTGATGGATGATGTGTCATGGCGTTTAATACAGTATAACATTTATAACTTACACTCTGTATGCTTAGACAAACCAGGAACTTAGAGGAAACTTTGTGTTCTGAGAGCTCATGGCCAAACCTATATAACCATTGACTCTCTAATAGTATTGTATAGCTAAGCAGTAGCACCCACTAACTATATAAATATACTTTCAGAACATTTACAAACTTTTTTCAATACAGAAGGTGATGCAGTTTTACAACAGTAGACCTTATTGGGTAAATAACAAGAAGAAACAAGAAAGGCCTGCACTTTGCCCTGAGTCATTATTTTATTGACACGTCTCAGAGACATAATTGGTTTTTGCAAAGTGTGTAGCCTTTTTTTGCTTTCTGTTACTCGGCCGCAAGTTCAGGCCCAGTGGTCAAAACAAATCAGAGTGAAGCCTGCTCCTATGGCTGTGCTTCCTCACTGGCTTAAGTATGATTCAAATCAACGCAAACACTCCTCGTAGATCCTTCCTGAATGTTCCCTGCAGCTCTCCATTGACTCTTATCTTATCTTTGTCCTCTGTGTGAGGCTAGTACCTCACTGAGATTCAAGCTGGTGTGGCTTGAATCAACACACATCACTTTGAACTCTTCTGGATCCACTAGACTAGACTACACTGCTGTCCTCAAGTGACTATTTGTTTACCTTCGGTCTCCAGTGAAGATGTGCAGTGTTCAGGCTAGGGCCTGACTGACTGGTCCCAGACAGCATGCAATGATACATTACACAACATTTACTCAGACTGAATGCATTGCCATATGGGGGGTTTTAAACACACAGCTGTCCTCGAGTGACTGTCTTTGCTCTTGGTCTCCTGTGAAGATGCCTGTGTTGAGCTGACTGACCAGTCTTGGGCAGTGTGCGATAAGCTCCTTGCATCACCTTGCAGACCTTCCTCACAACCACGTGTGGAGCGTTAAAAATGCAAGACACAAAACCATGCCACTTCAGAATTCTCACAGATTATTCCAGTAGGCTACATGCACTACTGTGTTTCAGGGATTCTGTGGTCAAGTATAAGGACATCATTAGGTCTGAGAACTGGTACCTGACTAGCTTGTTTGAGGCAGTTTCCAATGAGGTCTAACATCCCAGGCTCACAGTGCTTATACCAAGCTGTAAGCATGCATGATGCAAGTCCACGTAAAAACACAGTAAATAATCCTCATGGGTCTTTATAGGCCGTGCTCTGTCACCCTGGAGTGGCTCAGTGTTGGTGTTTGTGTTTACTGTGTTGTGTGATTGACATCAGCAGGAGCGACAGAGTTGGCGAGTTGTTGCTCTCCACTAATGATCACTGCTGTGCCCCCACACCTGCTCCCAAACTATTCAAAGGACAGAAAGGCAGAGAGAGAGAGAGAGAGAGAGAGAGAGATATTGTGTGTTTAAAGCACACATTATTGTATGCTTCTGTGTTTTGAATGTTTCAAAGTGTTTCTATGTTCTGTGCTTTAATATTCAATTGTCATGTCAATAGTGTAAGGTATGAAGGGCAAGAGAAAGAGTGAATCCCTTCTTCACTACAAACACAGAGTGGAGAAAAAGGATGGGCCGCCTTTGTCTAGGAGCTGACATACTGTACACACCCCGACGAAACTGCAACTTGAATAACAGCAGCCAAATCCATTTTTATAAGATATTATTTATTGCATGCCATTGCTTTTCTTTCTCAGCCCTATTCCAACCCCCACCCCCCCCCCCCCCCCACCCCTCACCAGGATGAATGATTCATCTCTAGGTCAGTATTATTTATGCCAGATCATTACTCACAGACCAAACAGATGTCCTCCAGTTTGCTGACTGGGGCCTCTCTCATTCTATCTAATGTCCTTTGATAGCATTGCTATTCTGCCTGCGCATGGCATAGGTCTTTCTAGTCTTGTGAAAGACATTATGGAAGTCAGTAACTTTGATTTTTTTTTTTTGTGCATCTGTCCGGGCTGTTGATTAAATTGTCTGTGCAGGCTTGGGAGCAAGTACAAGGACTCTGATATTTGCCCGTGCCTTTGATCATTTTTTCGATGTAGCTGTCGCTTGCCAAGCAACAGAATGTCCTCTCATCAGACGCATCAGGTAAAACCAGACACACCAGAACCACAGTGAGGGGTCAGAATAATAGCTCTCTTAACACACCACCTCTGCACAACAAGTTTTCTTATTAACAGAATTTCAAAAATCAATCGAGTCAACAAGAAAACAATGAATTAAAAGGCAGTGAGGGTTAACAATTGACTGTGATGAGGGTGAAGGGTGAGGACATGAAGGACAGTATGTCATTTATCTGTGAGAAGAGGGTTGCGGCTGGGCTCTGATTCTTTGCTGATGGCGGAAATTTGCCAAAAAGGGTCCCTGCAGTGGAGAAAGGCGTGAACGTGTGAACCCACTCAACAGCCCCATTGCCTTGCAAGAGATAGCGGCTTTACCTGCGGACAGCAAAACAGTATTGATGCAATGCATTAGGATTCTGGCAAAGAGAGGAAGGCCCAGTGACTCTCCTATCAAGCTGCAGTGAAAAGCAATTTTCCAGTGATTCCGGAGAAGTGCGGGAAAGGCTGGACAGTTCATTTGAAAATTTTAGGAGCCCTCATCGTTAAGTTGGGACGTTTGGGTAATAGCTGCTGCCACAGCATGCTGTGTGAATGCTGACACAACTAAGAACTGCTTCAAGCAACACAAAAACCTGCCAAATGCTTCAAGATACTAGGAGAGAGAATACAGCCGTGTAAACGAGGAGATGGGATGCTGTGAGGAGGCAGAGCTATTTCCTGTCAGCTTTGTGACATGGAGCAAATGTACTGGGTGTTGCTCCAGTTCACCTCATGAGGCCCAGGAAACAAATGCTCTTGCCAGCCTCAATACAGCATAGAGCTGCGCTCCTTTGAGCTTGAAAGCAGAGTAACTGTATCAAATCATACTGGTCAAGAAGCCTTACATTGGCTGAGTATGACCTTGTTTCCCCCTATTCAGTAAAACCTTGATAAGAGCCCGATAGCCTTAGGCGTTTTTGTGTCTCTGTATCCGAGGCTCCATCAGAGCAAGAGATGACAGATGAGTCTCTGGGCTGAATCCATTCCAGGTAAGAGCAGAATTCAGTCCACAGTCGACTGTAATCTACCGGAGGCAATCAATGACCATTTTGTTCACTGCAATAGTAAAACAGTAGTGCAGGACAATATGCAGGACAATAGTGCAGGACAATATGGTAGTACCATCAGTTTTGCAGTACAGTGTCAGTGGGAAACACCCTGACTGGAACTTGTGACAGGAGAATATGCTGCTCATAAATGACATCAGACAGTGTTTTCTGCTCATTGGCAATGGCGGTCATTAATATTTCATCTGGGCAATTAGCCACTCTTATGAGGAGAGATGAACGGCGTCCAGATGGCATTGATATCCGCCCCGCTGTTTGCACTCCTCCTTGGTCAGCAGTCTAGACCCACGCTGCCCAGGGTTAAAGTTTATGCCCAAACACTCAGCAGCTTTGAACCAAACATGACCAGTAAGACTGAGCATAATAAATTGATCTCTGTGGAGAAGAAGATTGTAGTAAACATAACAGTCTCACGCAATCATAGACTGAATTAGAGCATTACAAAACTGCCAGGGTGATGGTGGCTAATGCTCCATTACTATCACTGAGTGGTTGATGTTCACCCTGAGGAGAAAAAAAACCCCTACAACTCGTGTCGGTAAATCTGCAGATGTCAGACAACCAGCAAAAAGTAATTTCAGGGAGGTATCACAAACTCTTGATCGCTCACTCTAGATTCCGGGAGATTTTATCTAATTTGCGGGCGTCAGGGAGCCCCTATCAATATGCGGGAGACTCCCGGAACTTCCGGGAGACTTGGGATGTCTGAGACGTCAGCTACCATATTGTGTGGGTTGTATTCTGTGTTATTTTACAGCTGTGCTGTCATCAAATCCTGTGAGGTAGTGATATACTTTTATGGACACTCATTTGTTTTGATTTGAATTTTGTGGTAGGAGCAGGCTTCACTCAGTCTCTTAGTCCTTTTTTTTAGAGTGCTAGGCCAATTGTATAACTGATAAGAGAAAAGGAAAAGGGCTTCACTTTGCATACAAAAGTTTCATTTGTTAACCCATTTATTGGAATGACTCAGGAGTTGATATACACTTTTTTGACGGCCATTTAGATGGGCTTTTATTCAACTGCTTAACCCTTAGAACCCTAAGCTGTTTTTAGGGCATTTTCACTACATTTATTCATAAGGATTTATATTTATTTTAAAGAATTAAAATATAAAAATCATATTATAAAAATTCTTATATTTTGACCTGTATCTCACCACAGCAAGCTCATAGCTCTACATGCATTTCATGTGTGTGTAGGGCTGACTGTCCTGAAACGGGCAATATAATTGCCATGTTGGAGGGATACTCTGGGGCTGAGCAATTTACAGAAATATGTGGTGTGTGATTTACGGAAATAAATGCCATTTTTTATTTAGCGATGAAAAATGACCATTCTGCGCTCCATATATTGTGACACGAACTGATCTGACCTGACTTGACCCAAGTTTGCCTGTTAGCATGTGTGACTATGGTGTATGCACTCATGATGATTCTCAACTTTTTAATGCATTGCCATGAACAAAGTAAAGGCAAAAAAGGTGTTTCTTTGTTGAACAAATTGGGATGCAATGTGAGCCTTGAATTGGATGCCATGCAGGAATTTGCTAGGATCTCAAAACCGGATTATGAACATGTTTTGCCATAGAGAAACACAAGATAGCGTTGGATTATAAACATGCTTTGCCACAAAAACAGACAAAAACTAAGTCCAGCTATATGAAGTTATTATTTTGCTGTCACTTCGTCTGTTTTATAACCCAGAAGGATGTATTTGGTATCAAATGATAGCTCTGTGTCTCCTCTTTCATCTAACATGCGTGGCATATATATCCGATCACGTGTCCGCGAGTAATTACTCCAAAAGTAATGGGTGTGCAGCGTTGGTTTATATTATATATATACATGACGTTAATATTTTGCAGTCACTTCGTCTGTTTTTATAAGCCAGAAAGATCGATATCCATGGTACCAATGGATAGCCCTGTTTCTCCTCTTTCATCTGATATGCTTGCCATATCTATGCGATTACGGGTTCGCGAGTAATTCAAACGAGAGTAATGGGTGCGCAGGTGAACGCAGAGAAGTATAGACTGTAAATATGATGCAATTTGATTTAATTTCATGATTTTTTTTAAATTTCATACTTGATCGTACAGACAAGTGCGTAGTCTCTTTGGAAAGCCCCACTTCTTCTCTGTCATGTAATACAGGTTTCATCTCGTTGAACAGTCGCGGAGCAATGTAACAGAGAAGAAAGTGTGTGTTTTTTGACGCACTTTGCGTCAATCGGGTTCTAAGGGCCATGCCCACATAAAAGCACTTTATCCCTCATTATACTTCCCAATCAGCTTTGGACATGAGCTTATATTGTACATCCCCATACTCAGCCAAGCCTATTCCCCAGCCTAATAACCCAGAGGGATTTTTCTCTCCCTCCTCCTTGGGCGCTGTATGTGATGATGGCAGAGATACAGACACAGTAATGATGGCTTTAGCGCTGGCTGTCTATCAGAGTTCTTCTTCTCAAAAGGAGTCTGGCCTCTGCCTGATCCCTTTCGCTGCATCGATCCAGCTCGGTCTTATCAGGCCTGTTCTTTACACTCTGTGCCCCGACACCCTCTGATTGTTTGGCAGCTTATCGCCGTACGACTCTACCTGAGCGGACGCCAACCTCTGCTACCTCTATGCTTAGAACAGGGTCAGGTGTGACACATTCCAGGGTGTTTTTTTGAATAGGATGAAGTACCGCACTGGAGGTGGGAAACTCCAGTGAAAAAGTCCTGCCATATTATTCTTTGGAATCGTTCACTATGGTTATGGTTATGGTTATGGATTTAGCAGACGCCTTTGTCCAAAGCGACACATAAATACAAAACAACATAATAATATTTAAAAATGAACAGGGAACAGATTCAAATGTAGGTCAAATAAAGTAAGGAGAATAGTTGTAGTACACAATAATATCAATTCAAGCAATAGCCTAATAAAAAGCAATGTAAAAAAGGGGAAAGGCAATAATAAAACAATAATGTCAATTCAATCAATAATATAAAAACAATGACATGCTAAGACTACATTAAGGAGAATATCAATAATAAACAATAATGTCAAATTAATTAACAGCCCAATTAAAATAAAACAACATTATATAAACCATAATACATAAGCGCTTAAACAACTAAGTATATGTTGAATAGGAATGTCTTTAGATTCACTATGTAGGACAAATACATGGGAGGCATTTTTGGAGTTTTCCATCTCTGGAATGCTGGGTCACAGCAGTAGAGGCCAGGCTGGGGGTTTGTTTATGAGGTGCTGTGACAGACTATTGACAGATTCAAACAAGCAGTAATGGCAGTGTCAGCATCGCTGCAATGCAGCACGCATCTGCATATGGGACTTGGGTCAAATTAATAGCAGAGATTGAGTGGCTGCATTTTGTCAAAGTTTAAAGGTTTGGAGAGGCAGACTCCCACTAATCATAGTCTACACAAAAAAACATACTATGGACCAAAAGATTCTAGAACAGAGCTCTGTTCTAGAATCTTTGCTATGGACCCTTTCAAGAGAGTTCCATTATCAGCATCATAGTTGGCCCCACAAGACTTCCTTTTTAACATTCCATATGTTATCTTAATGCAGAGGAAGTAGATTGGGGCCCAAATAGAACGTTCAAGCATTGTTTTTGTTTTTATTGTTGAAAGGGTCTATATGATCATACTAGAACCATGAGACAGTGGACTGTAAAGACAGCAGCCAGAGCCATAGGACTACCACAACTCCATAACATCTACAACACTCACTGCCCAGAGAGCCCAAAACATTATGAAGGACACCAGCCACCCATCCCATGCCTTGTTCTCACTCCTTTCATTTAAAAACGTTAGTGGAGTCCAATCAAGACCACTCGTCTTAGGTAAAGCTTCTTCCCCCAAGCAGTCAGACAGCCGAACAGCTAGTACCCCCATATGCACCACACAGTGATACTACACTGAGGTCATGCATTTATCGTGTGATCTGCTGTGTATATATATATATATATATATATATATATATATATATATATATATATATATATATATATATATAGTACATTACTGTATTTATTGAACTGTAGAATGTTGTATTCTGTTTCTATGTGCGGACATCTCACCCTGCAAAAACTAATTTCATGGAGGTACCATGACCGACACCCTCCTTCCCCACAAAGCACAGAGATAGACCAATCGTAATGCTCTCCCTGCCATTTCCTGTCGCTGTGTCTGTCACTCACTTGCTCTCTCCGTCTCTCACTCTCTCAATGCGGTTTGCGGGAGATTGTATGTCATTCGCTTGTTATCAATTTACTGTAAGGGAGAGTCCGGGAAATTCCGGGAGAGGTGGGCTGTCTTCTCAGTGTTGGTTCTTGTGAGTATGTCTTTCAAGTCTTTTATGACAATAAACTTAAAGTTGTACTCAGGCTTTTTATGCATATTTTATTGACAGTTTAACCAGTGGTATTCTAATAATTTGTATCAGGAGAGATCCTATTCTGATGCTAATCACATGAACACAAGCTAATGCTGGCCCTGAGACTGTAGCACTACCTGGTAACAACAACAAAAACAGCAAGAAAAAAAAAAACCATACATATTTGTGATTTAAAGTTTTAGGGCCTGCCATATTGATTCCATTTATTTTATTTGTTGCTTGCCTCGGGTGAAGTTCTGAGAAGTGAACAAGAACGGTGGTTGTGTCCCCTGGGGTTCAATATACACTCCACACCTTGTTTTGAGGGCCAGAAAAATATTTTGGGGTTTCAGAAGCGAGACAGTGGAGGGGCAGTAGTTCTGCACTTGACAGAGATGAGAGGTGGGTGCTTTTTTTCCCCATATCTCCACTCTCTCTTTCAGGGGCGTGCAGAGACCTTTGAAGGGGCAGGGGCTCAAATTTTAAAAAAAGGGCACATGGAACAAAATTGTCAGAAAACGTGTTAACTTTATTTAAAACTTAATTTTGATTACAACCCAATAGAGAATACATAGGCTACATGCAAATTATATCAAAATAAAACATCTTCCATCATTTAAATTCTAGCATTATGCTATTTCAATGATGATGGTGGGACAGGCTATTATGTGGTTTAGCAATTTGCAAAGTAGTCTAATGAACTGATAAACATTTTATAAATTTTCATATTTATTCATTATGTATCAAGAAGAATGGGTGTAAATAGCAGACAGAGTTGTAACACATTTTTCTCATTTCTCTCCTTGGTTATGAAAATTCAATAGGAGTGCATGTACTGTAGGCCTACTGTAGCCAGGGCACAGACAGATAGGTCTTTTCAGTTTTCATTAGGCTATTGTCTACACAGAGATCATAGGCTATAAGGCTACATCTTATTGATTAAATTCAAAGCTAATTTTAATAGCCTAGAAATCTAGACGCACCCTAGCGGCAGCAAATATGTTATTGCCTAGTCTGGATGGCCTAGTCTGGCTTGTCAGGCTATAATTTTAATGTTTATCACAGTGAACTACCACCATTAGCAAGTTGGTGTCTTGCAGATTCGCGTGCTGTGCGTGTGGCTTTCGCACATCTAACCCAAGATAAAAACCGTCATTCTAAGCGACAATTGTATAGCTAAAATTAGTAAGAATGAAAATGTCTAGTTATTTGTTTAGTTAATTGCTTTATTTAATAGCAGACCTTTATTATTTTGTTATATTTTCAACAGTTTTTAGTTGTGGATACCTGGGGGCAGTATTGAGAAAAAAGGGGGAATACATAATTAGGTTCTGCTTTTTTGCTTATGTGGAATAAACTTTCCTTTCTCTGTCTCTCCTTGTCCCACACACTCTCCATCTCCACCTTACCATTTCTAATGAACCTCCACGGTGCGTGCCCCCACCACCACCAACCATGTTATGCTACGTCATTTTTGTAGAGCCAATAAGGCTGTGCATACGTTTATGGACGTAGGCACGCTTCAATTAAACTGAAATACACATTTTGCGCAGCATGTACAAAAATCCGGGACAAATCCAGGATTTTTATTTTTATTTTCCTGGACAGACCATGAAAATCCAGGAAAATCCTGGACAGGTGGCAACCCTAATGTTCAGATAGGCTAACTGCCAAGCGACCTACCGTGCTCCCAAACGTCTCCTGCAGCAATGTGCTTGCACCTTCTGAAAGTTCACTGAATGTATGACGTCACGTATTGGTGGCCGCAAGGCATTTTCTAATTTCACAAACTATTAATGAGACATTTTAGCGAATATTCACGTCGGAACTAGCGGAATTATTACAAATTTTAAAAAGTAAAAAACGGGTCTTGTCAAAAGGGCACTTGGACATCAAACGGGGCAAAAGGGCAGGTGCTAGAGCCCCTTTAGCCCCCCTTCTCTGCATGTGCCTGCTCTCTTTCTCTCTGATTCCTTCTCCAGGCAAAGCTGCTGCAGCAGCCGCCGCAGTTACTCTTTCACCCTCCTGTCAAAGTCTTCTTTAGGCTTCCTGCGGCTGATAAAGAGGCCCAGAGCTGGTAACCTCATCACGATCGCTTTCCGCCAGGTTAAAGGCCCTCCTATGCACTATGAACTGGCCACACCAGAAAAAAAGAGAAGCAAAAGCAAAAAAAAAAAGAAAAAAGATTCTGTGGAAAGGTTCAGTAGAAGAGGGCATCTGTGGAGAAAGAGGTCAGGAAGAGGAAGAGGAAGAGGTTATGTCCACCCTCCTCCCCTCCAGGTCTGGTCTTATCTTCATCATCTGACAGCAGCCGTCTCAGGGCTCCTCATCGGCCTTGATGTCCCAGAGGTCTCTCGGCCCCACAGGGCTCTGGAGGTGGTGAGTGTGAGAGCATGTTCAGGAGTGCTAGGGATTGGTCTGTAAGCTCCAAACACTTAGCTTGGGATGCACTGTCTTCAGACACCAGGTCTGTGCTGATCCTGCTCCAGTTAATGTACCATAAGTACTGTGATCTTAGTATTGTGAACAAGATCACTGTTGATTTCTGTACTGTTTTTTTCTCTTCAATGATTTGTTCAATGGGTTGTGCTGTGGTGCACTGCATGTCACTACTCACTCCTGCAGCTCCATTATGACGTCACTCCCCTTTATACCCCTCCATCTACCATACCACACTTCCCCTTTATACTCCCTCCATCTACCATCCCATACTTTCCCTCTGAACCATACCAGTCAACACTCCCGTTTTTCCCAGGTTCTCCCGTATTTCAAGGTCATCTCCCAGCACCCTCCCGTTTTGTTATTTCTCCCGGAAAACTCACGTAATTTGCATGGCCATCAAACTTCATTTTAAAATCACTGATCCATTTATTTTTTCTGTTAGTCTGACATCTCCCAGGTTGCCAGATTGTGTATGAACTACACCCTACACCCTACACATACTCTACACGATCACTTACTTTCAATTTCAACCGTTTTGTCATAGGCTAAAACCTGGCAACCCAAAACCCAAATAAGGAAGCGGGTGCCGACTGTGCAACCTGAGTCTCGCAAGCAAGCAGGCTAGTTGAATAGCCTACTCTAGAACTAGCTGCTGTCAAATTGTTGGGAATTTAATTGATTAACACACTCACATACACTGTTATTGAGTGTTGTTGATACACAATTGGCAACTTGTGTCCTCGGAACCGAATCTGACAGCAAGCAGCTTTAGAGTTTTGGAAGTAGGTTGCAGGCAGGCAGCTGGTGGATACATTCTGGCTTTCGGGCAAAAAGCAACGACCGAAATGCAGTGTTGAAACACGTGTATAAAACATGTTTACTGCAAACACTGATCCGGTACAAACACTGTCCCCCTGCTGAATGAATACATGTAAAATGCAATGTAAAAGGAGCTTTTACAGTATACAGCAATGACCAGGTCATCATTCTAACTGGCTCCACTAGATATCTGACCAGGTCATCTTTTCCCAGAACAGCGACCCAGCTCTGCATCACTTCAAGGCCAGATTTGAGCCAAATCCTGTCATCATCAAGTGACCCTCCTTTCTGTAACCCAGTGTTTAAAGTGTTCTCTTTTCAGATGCTCTTTTCAAAACAAATCTAATCCCTGACAAGAATGCAACATTTTCAAACATCGTGTGATCTTATTTGAAGTTGAATGTCAACAGACATTGACTTTTTGGGTGTACCATTTTTAATGTCCAAGGCTCAATATGTCCGTTGTACAACAGCGTTCAATTATTCATGCTCTTCCATGGCCATCAATTAAAACCTTTCATGCACGTCTCTGCCAGATCATGCATAATGTAATAACATACATTTACAAATGAGCCTCGTGTTTTCCCCCTCTAACTCTTTGTTTTGCAGAGTGCTGTTTTGGGACTCAAAAGAGGGCCACATTTCATGAAATTTTAATGTGGTCAATGCATTTGGCAATACGTCAGCATCATACACAGGAAATTCGCTTCTTAACCTGGTGTGATACATGAATGCCGTGACCTTGCACTGTAATTGGAATTGCATGGCAAAACTCATTAAAATACAGTTAAAAAATAAATGCCTCCCTTGACACTAGTGAAACATTTGATGGAGGAGAAGCAAATATGTTAAATTAATGCGACAGATCACCAATTCAGGTGTCGCAGCATCTAATGAGATTTTGGCTTTTAATTATTATTTGTTTCATTACTCAGTAGGCTCATGATCAACATGGACTGAATACAGAAGACTCATTGTCATTACTCATTCATGTATTCACCCCCTGAAACTAGCATGATTTTGCACTGCCAGTGGAATCAAACGAACAATGAACAACATACTCAAACAAAAACCACAACCATCCCTCTTGAGGAGAGAGAGAGAGATTTTCTGTAACATTTTCCAGGATGTGTATGACTGTGTATTTGTAAAATGAACCATGGATAAAGTTGTAGATTTATTGTGAGTAAACTTACCAATACCGACAGTGCTTACTCTGACCATTTTGGGTGCATGGGCTTCGGCAGAGATTGATAGACAGTATTCCCACACCAAACCACAAGCCCCCCCCTTCTAACTGACAGTTTAAAAACCAGGCTGAACTTTCTGAGGAATTTGCCCTGGGCTGAGGCATAAACCAACCCCTTAGGGGACGTGGTGTACACTCATAGGGCTCCAGACATCTTTTTTTTTCACGGTGCTGACAGTCAAATACTTCCCCACTGCACTGTGGCCCCTTCCCCACGACAGTTCAGCTTTGCACAGCTTCAGAGGATGGGGGGTGAAAATGTATTTATTCAGTATGTCACCTAGGCCTTAGCTTTTCAAAAGATTCTATCTCTAAAAGTAGTCGAGCCTTTTATTTGAGCCTTCTACTTTTGAGTTGTTCCTCTGAGACGAAAGAAAGAGGGGGCCACCATATGACGAGGTTTTTTAATTGTCTTCGGCGGGTGTTTCAGCACAGTCACAGTCACTGAGCATGTCGGCTCTGACATTTCCCTGACAGCCACATTAAGAGCTTTTCTCAGTCGTCTCAGCTTGTCTCAAAGCACAGCTAGAAATTAGGGTCAGTAAATTAGGGTCTGTACCTTTAAGGGAAAAAAGGTCTAAATGATAACACCAACAGTGCAATTGGGTATCAGTGCATGTCGCTGTGCTCTTAGAAGTATCAGTAGCAATTTATAAAACTATACTGATATTCACAAAACTTCCCCTTTTTCACAATGTTAGTTAGCCATTTTGTTATGAGACAATTTCAGTGGTTGTGTGTGTATGTTTGCACTTTGTCATTCCTGTTTTGACAGAGTAGTAACTTTCCGTTTCAGGGTAGCAAAAGCAACACAGCGTAGATTTTTTACCTCATGGTTCCAAACTCATTTTGATGCTACTCTGATGTATAATACAGAGAATGGAGTCTCTGACATTGCCTAATGTCATTAGCATTAGCCACGCTTACATGGACAGTGTTTTGTTATTCCGATTAAACTATTCCAATTGAAAAATCTGTGCCGTCTGTTTACATGGGGTACATTCTATTGCGATCAGGTGCTCTCAAGTGCTTTAGAATCTTTGATCGGAATAGCCGTTGTTGCCTACTTTTCTTTGAGAAGATACTGCAGGCAATCCGATTGACTGTAAACATGGCTGTTCAATTGGAATAGGAACGCACTACACCACCTATTTCATTACAATTAAAAATCTGATCGAATCAGACATTTTTATATAAATATTGAGGTGTTTAAATGATCATTTTTATTCAGATTGAGCCGTTATTCCGTTTCTAATCAGATTGAAAGTGTCTATGTAAACATGACTATTGTTGATGCAAGTAGGAGCATGACCCAATCTGTTTTTTTTTTTGTTTTTTTTTGACCAATTGAATAGGCTACCATCTTAGGGTACCCAGTAGCTTATGTCAAAAATTTACAAAAATGGAATTCCTACACTGTGTTATTTTAAAACCATTCTTTACCCTGATTTACTCGAGACTCCAATCAACAACGATTTTCCCAAAGCGTAACACTGAAGAGCTCTATGGCCTCTATTTCTGTATGATATCTTGTAAGATATTAGACTGAGTCAACGCCTAAACTGAAGCTTTTACAGTTCTCTTATAGTTCTATTATTTCAATCCACTATGGTCTGGAGAACACTTCATACCACACTTCACAAGTGAAGGCTACAGCAAATTCAAAGGCAAGGCGCCGCCATCAAAAACACAAGGAGAATAGCTGAGAGACTCTTAATACACCTGCAGAATAATAGTTTGGCCAAGCCACTCTAATGTGCAACGTCATTTATCAAATCTGACTTGAACCGCACACAGAGTTCAATGTCAGTGAGTTTCAGTTGTGTTTTTATTGCCAGGCTGCACTGAATAATTCAATACCAAAAGAGTGTGTGCCGTATTTTACAGAGAAGGAGAGAGAGTGTATGTGTGTGTGTGTGTGTGTGTGTGTGTGTGAGAGAGAGCTGCTTGCCACAAAATTGGACCCTCTATTTAGCCATCAACTGAGAGCTGGTACTAAAAAGCAGACTAAAGCCACATTCTGTTTAAAAGAACCATGTTTCCCAGAATCCAAAACTTTTAAAACTTTTTAAAATTGATTTCGCATCTGGAGTGGAAGGATTGAGGGTGATTATGTGTTAAACAGAACTGTGCTGAGCTTGGCATATTAGTTTACTCCGACACAACACCCAGCAGCACTTTTTCTCTTTTGTCTTTGATTAATCACAATGATTTTCCTTTCTTGTTGTCAAGGCGACAGAAATGCTCTGCCACGCCAGTCTTTTGTTTATGGCAGGATGCAATTACTCGCTGTGAATAAGCAGTTAATGTTGCGACAGTGCGATTGCGGTGTAATTAACAGACTTTTCTGGCTCTGTGAGGCTCAGAATGCTGATGGGAAAGCTGGGCCACCTACGTGAACACTCCCATCCTCCCCAACACAAGAGCTGCTGGATTGGAGGGGTTGGAGTTGGGTTGAAGTGGTGTTTATACTGTAGCTAAATAAACGAGAACTTTTTTGAGAATGCATTTGTGTTAGAGAAGGATACAGGTGGTTTTGATAAGCCCTTTTTCAAGATTAAACACAAGTTCCACACATGGTGTGGCTGATCTGTAGTTATGGTTATGGTTATATGATTTAGCAGATGCTTTTTTTCCAAAGCGACATCCAAATAAAAACAATACAATAGTTAAAAATGAACAGTGATGTTGGTAATGTTGGTAAGACTGCATTAAGGGGAATAGCAATAATAAACAATAATGCTTTAGGATCTTTAGAGTTCTATACAAGATTTACTACATACATATTTCTTGTGAACTATGGCAGTAGTTTTTGGAAGGAATGAGAGCCGGGGGGGGGGGGGGGTCATCATTGTTTGTGATGAGCCATCCTGATCTGTGGTTTGTAAAGGATATGATCAAGCTGTAATCGATTGAAATACTAATTTTATTCTTCTGAATTCCTTGTGCCATGTAATGTGATATTTTGTAACAGCATCTTTGACTGTCATGTCAGTTTTAGACCAACCATTACATCACACATCATGGGAAACATGTTTTATCTTTCCTTTAAGTGGGCTTCAAGGTTACATTGCTGGTTTCACAGAGACTACGGTATGTAAGGTACTGAGTAATGCTGAGTCCTCTGACTGAGCAATGTCAAGTGGCTTTTCTTTGTCAGTTGGTGCCAAACAATACCACGCAAAATGTAGAAAACATACTTTTAACATTCAGTAGTCATTCATTCCCACCCCATGTTCAACCCAACCCAACCACCCCATGCCTTCCTTCCTGTGTCCCAGTCTGCTGTCCCTTCTAAAGTGGAAAGGAGGAACTCAGTGATGATCATCTCTGTTTCTCTGTCTGATTTTCATGCCGCAATAGCAAGTATAATTGCAGCTTTCTGGGATTCACACCTACTCTTATATCATGCTGAGAGTGTCTGTCTGTCTGCCTACCTCTCTCTCTGCCTCTCTCTCTTTCTTTTTCTCTCTCTCCGCCTCTCTCTCTCTCTCTCTCTGTGGGTGTGCTCTGCAAGCTTGCCTCCACATTTGCGTACTACAGATACATTTTTCTGCCCTCCTATAGCCATCCTTCTGTCTGTATGATATGTCTATAGCTTTGACTATTTACAACAAAGGCTTCTATTTCTGTTATATATGTTTACTTCCCATTTTCTGTACTAGGCAGTTGGTCATATGGGGGTATTTTAGGACAATTTAATGTGTTTTCTTCGTTGTGTGCCTCAAAGTATGTTGTGCAAGGCACTCTGATTAAACAGGCGCAAAATGATGATGATTCCCTAAATGTGGGGAAAAAAAGCATTGAGTGACTATTTAGTGCATGGGGTCTATAATAGGTATTAAAGGATCTGTCATTACCCAAGAACTCTGCTCAGATCTCCGACAATGGAATATTTCATCCATGGCGAATGCAGGCGTGTGTCATTACGGACCCATGCACTCTGAATCCATTTAGAGGAAAGATGTTGTTATCTCTTTCCAGAATACTGCCCAATGCTGAGCATAATTTCCACAGAGTGCACACAGCATGCTGTGAATGTGGACTAGTTCCGTTGCTTTGAATCTCAGGGGCTCACCTGAAAGTTTACTTGAAGACTTGACAAGAGTCCACAGTCTTGCTTGTTGATGTTTTTAACCTATCTGTTTGTTTCGGTATTAGATGTATTTGCAAATGTTACATATCCGCTTGGCTCTGCGGTTTGTTTAGCGAACGTACAGCCCATTGAATCTGTGTGCTGGAGCAAGTTGAATAGTGAGCATTCTGTTTGAGAAGCCGATCCTTTGTCTCCAACCTCCATGTTCACACCCTGCGGTTATCTGTGGAAGGCTGTACTGAAATAAACACCCACCTTCTGTAAAACATATTTACATTCTGTCATACAACAGTCCTCCCTGAGTCGGGTGTCACTGTAAAACCAAAAAATGGGAAGCTTAAGAGTTAGCTGGAAGTGAATATAATGTTGAGAATATGAGATGTGAACGTCACGGGAATATGAGCTTTAAAAGCCATTTTGAAGAACAGGGCATTGGTGCTTAGATTTGCAGTGATCACAGACATTTTTCTTAAAGGAAAATTCCGAAATTTTGAAGATTGGTCCTGTCTTGACTTTTCTGACTCGTTTCGTCAAAACCAATCTGACCAATCGTCAAAATTTCGGTGTCCACCACTCTAGTTCATCCAAAACAAACCAGAAAAGGGACTCAAAGTGCTAAATACCGGAATTTTCCTTTAAGGACAAAATAGAAAAGTAAATTTAAACCCATAGCTACAAATTCCCCATAGAAAAAAACAGTCACACTCTTTGCACCTCTTTGGCCCACAGCCATATCATTTGGAAGGCACAGAGGTGACTCTACACTATTTGCCACTGAACCTGAAATAACAAATTAAAATATCAAGAGCCGTTTAAAATGCGTTGAAATGTCTTCAGGCCAAAGACTCCATTACAGTAACAGTAAGGAGGTGTGTGTGCGTTTGTGTGTGTGTGAGAGAGAGAGTGAGAGCGAGAGAGTGTGTGTCAGTGTGGGTGTGGGTGTGTGTATTCCTTGTGCTGCCAGCTTTGAGCTTGATCACTGCATCCCTCTCCAGCTGACATTTACTGTGTTGAGCCTGTCCTTTCCTTTTGACAAATGCAACCTCTGCTGAAAAAATACACTGTTCATTCTCTTGCTCTCTCTCTCTCTCTCACTCTCCCTCTCTCACTCTCTCTCTCTCTCACTCTCTCTCTCTCTCTCTTTCTCACTCTCTCTCTCTCTCTCTCTCTCTAACAGAGGAGAAAGAGCTGATTTCCATCGCCATCACCCTCTGCACCACACGCTGCCGCGGTGCCCTTTTCCCCTCTCATCAAACGCGGCGCGGGCAACCCGTCACGTCAGAACAACAAAGGTCGGCCAGTGCACTGACACCGAATCACTGCCGCCGCATATGAACTAAGCCAGCAATCTCAACTGTTGGTTAGTGTGTTTTTTTTTTTTTTTCATATAAGCGTATTCAATACGCCGGGCTGTCTCGTCAACGCTAGAGAAGGCGGAGGAGAACTCCTATGATAATAAAGGCTCTTATGAAATTCTCAGAAGGGCGTATTGAAAAATTGTGCTGAGTGGATTCGATTTTGACAGACTAAGCAGGAACGGGTGGTGTTGGTATGTGTGTGTGTGTGTGTGTGTGTGTGTGTTGGAGGGTGTATGTGTGTGTGTGTGTGTGTGTGTGTGTGTGTGTGTGTTGGAGGGTGTATGTGTGTGTGTGTGTGTGTGTGTGTGTGTGTGTGTTGGAGGGTGTATGTGTGTGTGTGTGTGTGTGTGTGTGTGTGTGTGTCGGAGGGTCTATGTATGTGTGTGTGTGTGTGTGTGGGGGGGGGGGGTGTTGGTTGCTATCTGAGGAGACGTGGGATGCCAGAGTGCCCATGGTTTAAATCACACTCCTCAGCTGAGATGAGATATTGGACGCAGGGCGAGGATATTGAGTTTGTGCTGAGCTCGTGCCAGTGACGAACCGATACAAATAAAAATCAATGCAGGCAATCAGACGCTCAATAACTCCTTCTCTAGATGAGATGAGAGGGGAGGGGAGAAAAAAGAAATGAGCTGAGCTGTTTGTTCAGATGCCAAAATTGCCGCCCACACAGGAGAACCACCTCCTATTTGAGTTCCGGAGGGAAATGCAATTTTTTTGTACGCAGTAAGAAATGAAGGTGCAATTCTTTTGGACTGATGTGGATAGGCTGCAATTTTTGAACGTACCTTCATTTTTACTCCAATCAACTTCCCCCCCCCACACATTCCCTGTGTTGTTCCAGTGAGAGAGAGAGAGAGAGAGAGAGAGAGAGAGAAAGGCAGTAATAAAGCCAGAAACTGAATGGCTTTAATGGCGAGTTCACTTTGCCGTTTTGCTGAGGTTTGTGGCATGAAAACGAAGTGCTAACTGGAGGCGTCCAAAGAGCTGGGCAAGTGGAGAGCGCACATCTGTCCCCTCTCTGCATCTCATCTCTGGGTGGGGGCCGTCTGTTGGTCCCCAGGTGCTTGGCTAAGATGCAAGTCTTAACGTGCTCTGGATTGCCTAGCAGTTCTGGCTAATGGAATTCTGTCTCTCTTGCTTTCTTTTCTCACATCTCTCTCTCTCTCTGTAGTTCACTCACACTCTACATGCATCTGTCCTCCACATTACACACTGAGGAGTAATAGTGTGTCTCAGTGTTCACATCAGACTGTAGGTTACGGTGGTGTGTAGTGCTTGCTATTGGTTTTAAAAATGAGATGACTCTCGTGGAGGGTTAAAATGGTGAAAAGCCCCTTTACTTAAAACGCACACCTGCACTTTACATACATCCAATAGGGGAGTGACAGTTACAGCTTAATTGGACATTCAAATTCAAATCAAAACTCAGAATTCCAACTGACAGATTACATCATGCATAATAACAGAAAACACACAAAAAACATTCTATTAGCATTCTACTTAAAGTGTCTTTCCAACACTTGCATGGAGTCTCGTGATTAATGGCTTGTGCAACGCCCTGAATGCTGTGTGAACCTCAGAAGGCTGGGAAGTCGGCAGCCGAGAGAAAGATGCAATGTGTCACTAGTTTGGATACATGGGGTTTCGGAAGCCTGTGAAGGGATGTGTTACCACCTCAAAGGTATTTCAATGGTGTTGAAAGAAGCAACTGGTTACCAGCATGCAGTGTACGTTCTGCTTTTCAATATTTATGGAAAGATATTTTATTAAAGATACAGTTCACAATTTGTTTCTAATTTTTTGTGAAATGTTTTGCATTATAGTCGTATATTGGCTCAAATAGACTATAGTGAGGATTCTTAATAGAAAGTGGGACAGAATTCCCATGTATGCTGATAATGTATGATACTGTATGTTATTGTGTTTGAAGAGTCGCTGCTAGAGGTTGCCCTGTGAGTCAAATGGGACGATATACTTTCATGATTTTATTGCTGGGCTTAATATAGAGAAGTAGTTCCTTGGAGCCAGTGGCTGCCCTGTTTAGCATAAACCCTGACGCTGAACCATTTCCTTGCTCCAGGACTTCCTGATCGGATTACGGTCTCACCCAAGTCTCCGCTCTTACCATCTATGAAAATAAAAACTCATTCAAATCAAGTGAGGAGCAAACTTTTTTTTTTCCAATTCAGCGGCAGTATCTTACAAAAGCCAGGCACTTGTTCAGGAGAGGGAGCTTGACCTTACTGTGACCCCTGGAACACCTGGCTAAGACAGAGTGTCGAGTGTTTAACATCTTAAGTACATCTCTACAGCCATAGCTCTTTAAGCCTGCTCTCCAGATGACTGTGATCCTAGTCCCAGCACTCTCTGTCTCCACTCACCTCCTTTCACAGAGTGTTTGTGTGTGTGTGCGTGTGTGTGTGTGTGTGTGTGTGTGTGTGTGTGTGTGTGTGTGTGTTTGTGTGTGAGGATGAGCAGGGTTATCCGCCATCTGCACACTTATAGAAATAGACTGTGAGTTTGTGTGTGTGTGTGTGTGTGTGTGTGTGTGTGTGTGTGTGTGTGTGTGTGTGTGTGTGTGTGTGTGTGTGTGTTTGTGAATGGGTATATGTCCATAATATGTATGTTAACCTTTGTTTAGTGTATTGGGGCTGCAGAATTTGGTTCCTGTCAAGCTTGAGGCCCATTCACACAAAGCTAGTCCATGGCTTCTCTACACACAAGGCTCTTTGGTCCCAAGACTGACCAAACAAAACATAAGATTTATTATCCTCTTAGATGTGCCATAGTTCTTTTCTGCAAACCCCTCTCATCTGTTGTGTCCAAACATATCCCTTTAGCAGTATATGTGCAGTCATTTATCACAGATGTCCAGTGATACAATGTAATATAATCCATTACTTTTTTTAGCATTCATGTCTCCTGGCCTAGTGGTTGCACCATATACCGCACTGAAATATGAAGAAGCAGAAGGCTATTTCTGGTGGAAAACTAAGCAATACTAGTTTTGGAAAACCAGTGTAACTGATAACAATTGGGCAATTTATTCATAAGAGGATTGCAATACCAATATATCAACAACCAACAAGTGTTTATGTTGGTTATGTAGGAAAATGGACATATTTATCGTGGGGTTGGAGGTGAATTCAGTTTACCGTTACTGCAGAGAATAATGGTGTTTTGTTATCCATTTAAAAGGTGTATACAAAGATAAAGACAGAACGAAATAATACAACAAATTATAAGAGTATAAGTTCTCATCCCTTCAATATATGTAATACATAATATGTAACACTCACATTTTTTTCAGGAAATGGCCAATATGACTCTCTTATTTCAATCGGACTTCTTTAAAGTGGATAACATGTCTCTAATGCAACTAGTGAGATAGATAGAATTTTGCTAACACCCCATCCACTCACACTCCCGCTACCAGGAAATTATGCTGAAAAATACCGCATTTCTCCACCCTCGGCCCTTATCACATATCTCTGCAAATCCCCTTAAAAACCCTTATCAGATAAACTGCACTGTGCGTGCTTTAGCCTCTCCCAAGAGAGAGAGAGAGAGAGAGAGAGAGAGAGAGAGAGAGAGAGAGAGAGAACACTATCTAATCATCTGCAGTCTCTGCATCTCTGTTGATGATGTATAGTCACAATAGCCTCGACATTAATCAAACCGCCACTGTGACAAGTACTTCCGTAGTATTAGAGAAAGAGAAAAAGTCAACATGGTAAAATCGTGTTGTCCCTCTTAGTCCTTGTTTTTAATCAATATACCTGGCAAGATTGTGTGGCTGAATATGCCTCGGGCTACTTTTTGTCATTTGTCTGGGCAATGATAATGAAAGTGGCTAAACTAAATTGATAGGCTAGGAATTTGAGTCTGGGGCAGTGTTTTGTAAAGAAAAAAAAAAGATTCTTTAGATGAAGTTGATGATACAAAAGGGAAACAATTCTATGAATCAGTCTGTAAATCAATTGAAAGGCATCCGCAGATGAGGTGACATGTAAACTTAGCTGACCCTTTGGTAAATTCTGGAATAAATCAATGCACAAGTCCAATATTGGCTTTCATTACTGATAAGCTGTAGAACTAACCAAAGGCAAGGCATCCATTGCTGGACTTGTGCGTCAGGAATCCAAATGAAGGCCTGTGCTTTGGGATTTAAAAGCCAACATCCAGACAACATCCTCCATATCTTTTCATTCACAGGTGATTAATTAATTTAGAATATGTTTTTATTCAAAGTGATCCTAAGTATTGGGTGGGGTGACATTGTTAACATTCTGTTTGTGAGCTCAATAACAAACCCATGACCTTTGTGTGTGACTTTGTGTGTGTACCACGTTGTTCTCGACCAGTTGACCTACAAGAGTGTTGCTCTAGTGATGACCTTCACCCCTCCAGCATTAGACGCCTAAATCACGTTGATGTGCATCCCGTCCTCTCTATGTGTAACTACTGACTACAGCCAAAGTTGTGTTGCCCAGGACAACAGTAAGGTGAATCCTGATGGCATTTCTCCTGGCCAGATGCCTCAACTGGAGCAGGCGGAGCTGCAGACTGACCACGGTCATTAGCCTTTATAAAACAGACACGTACAGTTGGATAATGAGGAGTGCCATTTCCCCAGAGGACACAACTCTCCCCTTAGAGAGTGCCAGAACTCCCTCGGGGTGGTGGTAAGCGCCCAAACCCAGCCCTGAGTGGAATCGGTCATCTAATTAGAACTGGCTAAAGAAACTGTAAGCAATTATAATCTTTGGAGAGAGACAGAATGACAGCCTAAAGCCAAATTCCTTACCATGTCTGCATTTCAGTAGACTTTACCCCTCTTGAGCCATATAATTGTTGAAAGTTTCAGAAAAGCACACAAATAGTGGTACATGTTTTACATGAGGAGCATTAACTGCAATTATGTTTTCAGTAGCATTTCTGTTCTAATTCACCGGAATTATGCTGGAACAATGTAATACTTCATCATTTTCTTTCTTGTCTTTTTCTATCTCCTTTCTTCCCCCTTTTTTCCCCTCTGTTCCTCTCATTTACTTATCCGCAATAAAACACTTCCATAATGGCTTTGGAAGAGATTGTGTTCGCCCTGTGAAAGTCTAGATGAGGAGTAGTAATCGACATGCTATGTCACACTCCAGGTATAAAGCCTCTCTCTCTCCACGGGCACTCCAAACAACAGGCGAGGATTATTAGAGCCTTGCTTTGTGTTATTGAAATGAGCCACTGAAATGAAAATATGATAATCATAATGACCTCTGAGACCAGATGATTACTCTTGTTTACATTGTGTATCCAGTTCTTAACTAACTGTGTGTGTGTGTGTGTGTGTGTGTGTGTGTGTGTGTGTGTGTGTGTGTGTGTGTGTGTGTGTGTGTGTGCAGGCGTGTGTGTCCCCTCTCTCTCTCTGTGTGTGTGTGTGTGTGTGTGTGTGTGTGTGTGTGTGCAGGCGTGTGTGTATGTACTGTACGTGTGTGTCCCTGTATGCCCCCCACCCCCCCTGTGGTGTGTGTGTGTGTGTGCGTGAGAGAGAGATATAAGAGAGAGAGAGAAAGAGAGAAACATAGATAGAACTAGCCAGCATTGAGCATGAAAGCATGAATAGTGCATAAATACAAACTCCAGCTTAATGCCGACTGCAGCTTCCAAGCAACCTCTTCACAGCTCTGCCTCCATTCATTCACAGACCGCTTTGATCAACATCAAAAATTGTTAATTTACTGAGCCAAAGCATTTGCCCCACTGCCTGACACTCCTGTGCTGTTACAGCCTCTCAGCTGAACTCAGCATTCCTCTGATGGATGACTGAGCCACTGTATCTTCTGGCCCTCCTTCATGCTTGATCAATACTTTGTTTGAGGGGCTAGGACTAATATAGTGGTGGTGGTGTGTGTGTGTGTGGGGGGGGTTACAGTATGCTGTGTTCTGTTATGTAATTATTATGCTGTGTGTCACCTTAGGCATTAATGAGACAATTTATTGTGCTCTGATAATTTTTGAATGTGCCATCTGGCAGTGCTCTGTAGTAAGAGCTGTGCTTTATGACGTGTCCTAACTGGGCCCTCTGATGCTCTCTGCTGTCTGTCTATCTGTCTGTCTGTCTGTCTGTCTGTCTGTCTGTCTCTCTCTCTCTCTGACTTGTTTGTGTTGCCCTATTTGATGCGGCTTTAAACCAAGCAGGGCTAAAGAAGAGCACTAGGATGCAAATAACTACTTGTAGTCTTTTGGATTCTTTCCCCTTCCCTAAGATACTCTCTCTCTCTCTCTCTCTCTCTCTCTCTCTCTCTCTCACACACACACACACACACACACACACACACACTTCTGGTTACCTTTTAAAAGACAGTACACTTCTTACTGGCAAGTCTCACAGGGTTATGACAGGTTTAAATTTCGGAACAATTAACATTTTGGTATTGAGAGCATCAAGAACCAACAAACATCTGGTCTTCCTCCCAGGCGCGCCTGCAGGTGTACGTCCGTACGCACTGTGCGTACCATCACTCAACAACGAGAGAAAATTTACCTTGTGTGTGTGTATATTCACACCATATTGGCCTACCATAGCTTTCCAACTATGCACACTATCCCATTAGTTGCATGCCATCAGGCTATTTACAATTTTCTATTAAGTAAAGTTAGTGAACAGTTATCAAAATTAACGCGCACACATGTTTGAGCAGGAGAGAATACGCACGCAGGCACGCATAGGCTACTTGTTTTCTTTTACTCGGCTTTCTATATGGTTATCAGCACACAATGTTGAGCTAATTCACTAACTCAATACTCATCATGGATATCACAAGTTTAAACAACAAAAACAGAAAGGATGGAGGCAGCAAAGCTAGAGGAGCTATTCAAGATGGGCAAGAACAAGGTTGGCTAAGCAAATGGTGTGCTTGTCAAAACGACTGCATTACAGCTGTTTAAAGCCAGACGTTACAGTAGCTATAACACAACTAAAGGTATCTTGAGCCTGTATAGGGATGTATAAAGTTGCCCAAATGAATAGGTAATTGTAGACATTGTTGTTGCATTATTGCATGTGGATGTTGTTATGCTATGTATGCACGAACCTAAAGGAAAAATACTGTCCACGCGTGAACGTTTTTTTTTTTTGTGTGTGTGTACCATAGCATTAATTCCTGCAGGCGCCCCTGCTTCCTCCCAAGATCCCAAAACAAATCTGCCAAGCACATATTAAAGCACCATTACCAAATTGTTATTGTAAAGGTCAAATTACCATTACCCTTTTCTAATTTCTACTTCAATCTGTACTGTATGACTGCCCATGTACTGAAGTGCCTCTCATTCTTATTCATGTTTACACCTAACTTATTGCCTCTATGGACCCTTTCAACAATAAAAACCAAAACAATGCTTGAACGTTCTATTTGGGCCCCAATCTACTTCCTCTGCATTAAGATAACATATGGAATGTTAAAACGGAAGCCTTGTGGGGCCAACTATGATGCTGATAATGGAACTCTCTTGAAAGGGTCTATTAACGTTTTTCATGTGACGTATTCTAGGTTCTATAGCTTTGTTTACATCCAGCTGGTAGGCAAGGGACAAGTTGAACCCATTGAACATCGTTGTCTGCAGCTGCCTCTCAGTAGGCTACATCTCTGTATTTCAGCAATGTCAACATTTCAGGCATCAATAAAGGTGATGATGAAACGTTATCCCATTGTTCAATATTTGATAGCCTGTCACAGGAACGTTGTTTCGCTAAAATCGCCCTGATTTGGTGCATTGATCTGTATCGATAACGTTATGGGAGAACCTGCATAGCCTAATGGTAGCCTAACTTTTTTTCTCTGTTCAAAACTCGGTTTACACGAAGACGATAGCCTTTCTTAGAAGCTGTGAAATTTGACCAGAAAGGAACATGTCTTCCTTCTGAAAGCTGACACAAAATCAAACAATATTTGATAATTTAACTTCAACTGAACAGCGACAGGTTTTGGTAGGCAGTAGACTCAGCAGACTTTAAAACGGTAGCCTAGAAGCTACTGTTATAGCCAGCGTCAGTCAGCATCATGTAACATTAATGGCGTTAGTCATGAATCCTGTAACATATTATATCATATAACAGCGATGGCTTATTCGAAGACGATCTGCATGGATATATAACCACCCAGAAAAACTCAATGTGAGTGATAAAGTTCATTAATTGTGTGAAACTTTTTATTAGTTATCCATTGCAACATCGCCTATATTAGGCTGTTATGCTAGCTCAGCCTTTAAATATGTTGTTATTTTGGTCATGTGGACTTGATTAAACGGGTAAAGATACTGTAATTCATAAACTGCTTATTTCTTACATGACTGAAGCAGTAGCCTAGGTTCAACAGTGGTGTTTGAGGTTGCTGTGTTAAGTTGTTGTGTGTGATCGCTAAACTATTAGGATCAAATCAGTTTATTTTCACATACGGGAGTTAGCCTAAGTGACCTGTAACGTTAGCCTATAGCACATAAGCCTACTCTGTTTTCATTTATTAGCATTTGTTGTGATTATATAATCAAATGACACTCATGATAACTTGAAATAGAAGGACAGAAGATAGGTGATTGATGTCCACAAGCACAAATTTCACGAGACAAATTAGAACAAACTGTTCCGGTAAAAATAATCTTGCCATGTTTAAAATGCTGCACTTTTTCCCTTCATAGCCTAACTCTGGCAATTCATTTTTGGATGACTGTAGATAGTTGTATTTTAGCCTACGTCTTCGTAGACAGTAGGCTACACCATTAGGCTATCTTGAGAATAAAAGACTTCACAGCTGCTAACGATCATCCTCCACAACCACGAGGATAGGTAGGCTAAACGGACGTTCGTCGCCTTTTTGCTTCTTATTGTAAAACCAACTGTTAGGGCCTACACAAATGGTCGGCATCCAGGTCAATATTTGATATTAAAATTTCAAATTTGAAGCTATTTGTAACTATGTGTAGCTTATGCAACCCGACTGTTGTAGGCTGGCCTACCACTCTCTGCAGTGCCTTGCCTACCATTCTTGCCTACCACTCTAGTTGTAAACAAACGGTCACATGACATTATGACGTAGGTGCAAAACCTTAATATCTCCCTCGAGACTAAGCACAGTGTAACAACTTAGTTATTACTGTGCAATATCACTATTCTGTAATTACACAATATATTAATCTTGTACTGTATGTGTGATTCCAAAGCATGATATCAGTGTACTGCACTGTGCTGCTGAGTGATATATACTACAGTATGTACTCTTAAATGTCCTCAATAGCTTGATAAGTGCCACACACAATGTTCTTCCAGTAAAAAGGTGCAAAGTGGAAAAAACTGATTTTAAGGGCCCACGCACGCACGCGCGCGCACACACACACACACACACACACATTCAGGCACATCAAATCTGTTGCTCCTGCTTTTTGGTGAGGGCAGTGAGTCACACAATCACTCAGCTCCCAGACACACCAAATTAGTCTCGTTGAACACGTCCCAAGGTGGCTGTAATTCTGTTATCTCCTGGCCCTTGAAAACAAACCCACAGAGCAGAGAGAGAGAGAGAGAGAGAGAGAGAGAGAGAGAGAGAGAGAGAGAGAGAGACAGAATGTAAGAGGGAGACAGAGGGGCACATGTGTGGCATTTTTGCAGCTTTTTGCAGACACACGCACACACAGCGCCATGTGTGTGCGCGTGTGTCACCCCCCCCCCCCCCGGATGTGTCAGCTGGGCCAGACAATGGCGGCGCTCGGACTCCATGCTCCTCACCGCCTGGCCTACGCTCGCTGGGAAATTAGGCATGAAAGGGAAGGGGGGGGGGGGGGGGGGGGGGGGCTGAAGGGGCCTTTCTCTCATGTCTGGTGCCATTTCACTTTTTCTTCATTTCTCTCGCCTCTGGTCGCCTGTCATTGAAATATGACTCAAATACTACTCTGTATGATATATTAAGAAATGAATGAACAGCATGGACTCTCACTCTCTCTCTCTCTCTCTCTCTCTCTCTCTCTCTCTCTCACACGCACACACACACACACAAAACGCACACACAGAGAGACACTTGTTTCTTTTCTCCCCTGACACAAACACAGATGAAATATCCACAAGCACCCTTTCCTCTGCGGTGCATTGATTAAATGCCGAGCTGCAGTCAGCTGAAGCCCATGTTCCTGTGAGTGGGCATATTTATCAGGAACAGGGTCTCATTGCATTGGCCCCACTGATACATTTGCTCTCCTCCTACAGAGAACAGAATAGCCATACAGGTCGTTTTGTCTGCAGAGGAGCTAAGGCGATTGTTGATGTATACTGTAACACTGTCTTGTTGGTCACATTTTACAGTACAAGTGTCTTGTGCAAATACTAGAGGACAGGTTTCCTATTCTTATTCTACAGAGACATCTTTGACAACAGGGGAAATGTATTCTTAAGCCTGGTAAATGGCAACAGGGGAAATGTATTCTTAAGCCTGGTAAATGGCAACAGGGGAAATGTATTCTTAACCCTGGTAATGTTGAATGGCAGAATGTTGAACATGTTTTACCAGTCTGCTGTTTCTAGTACCATTTTCTTTGCAGCCATCTGCTGGGGTACCAGTATCAGGGCAAATGACACCAAAAAACTCAACAAGTTGATTAAAAGAGCTGGCTCTGTAATTGGAAGTACACTTGAACCCCTATTGTAACCCCTTGTATTTATTTTTTTAACTTGTATGTATGTTTATGTGTGATATATGTTTATATTATTTATTGCTGCTGTAACACCATAATTTCCCTTTGGGGATGAATAAAGTAATCTATCTATCTATCTATCTATCTATCTATCTATCTATCTATCTATCTATCTATCTATCTAAATGGCAAAGGGAAAATCCACTTTGTGGCAGAGATATTCCCAGTAAATGTTTATTTAGAGCAAGTGCTGCCTCATTGTTATCTAAAACCATCCCAGTTCACAGAGCCATAATATGTAAATATGATTTGCTATACACAAAGTATTTTTAAGGTGGAAACTCTCAAATGGAGATATGTAAAGAGACACAGGGACATGTGAACAAGAAGTGAGACTTAAGTTTAGCCAAAATAGAGTTTCTGTTTTTTCAAAGTTTGCATGCGTACAGCACACAAACAAATGCAAAACAGGGGAGGGGGCAATAAAAGTACAGGGAGTTACTTGCTCTCTTGTTTCAAAGCATTATTAGCAAGGCAGGACTCCATCCCTTCAGTTTTTCTCTCTGGAGTCACAAGTTTTTAGTTACTTATTCCATTCTATGCACTGAAAATGGGACAGTGGACTTGATCCAGTGGACAGTGATCCCTATAATGGCTGCCACCAACAGGATTTGCAGAGGGTCATGGCTGTGCTCTTTCCCAATAAAGCAGCTAGTGGATTCAAGGGAATCAGTATTCTAAAAATATCCATCAGTGCTGAGTAGATTTCATTCTAATATTTCTTTAGTTTAGCAAAACCATAAGGTATGGACAATGTTTCAATCAGTTTTCTTATTATTTCAACAGCAGACATTGGTGCCTGAGGTTCCTTGAAGTATCTAACTTTCCATTTAAATTCTCTTCAACTTTTGTGTCTCAGAACAAATGTCTACCCAAATTTCCAGAGATATTCTGTTGAAGCAGTTTCCAGTTTCATTTTTTTTAGTGAGTTAACATAATAATCTTGAGTCTTTCCCCCTGAAGTTGAACTCCAAAAAATACTCTTCTAATGCAGATGATGGGCAAATTTTCTTGATCTCCTCATGCTTATTGAGCAACTGTCTAATTTCTCAATAAGAAACCCAAAGAAGTCAATATGCAGAGGTCCAGCATCTTCTTTAATCTGAGGAAAGGACTTCATGTTTTTGATGAATGCAGATAAGACCATATCTAGCTAAATATTTGAAGCCTGCATCCAATGGCAGTGGTGTAAGATTGGGAATGGCCTTGTGGTTAAGGTTGATAAGAAGTTTGGTGGTTTGTTCTCTGTACTTCTTTCCAAATAAATCCAGTATTTATGCTCAGCGGTGACAAACAAGTGATGTGTCTGTATATCTGCAACCCCCCCTGCCCCCACCCTTCTCACTGATGCAATCACTGATTGAGTATCGCAGGCAAAAATTAATGGTGCTGGTTGACTGTGATTTAGCGCTGTGGCTTTTTGGCTGATTGAGATGACGGATGTTGTGTTTACTGAATAAAGATCTCCGCCGTCCGCGCTGAGGCCGGCCACATCACTCTGCAGGAGGTGGTGCTTCTGGCGGTGACTGGGAGGAGGGGGTGGTGGGGGTAGACAGATGACTGGAGACCACATACTGTTTCGTGTCATTGTCGCAGAGACTAATTAGCCACTCGGTACCTGTGCGGTGGAGACAGGGGGAGGTGGTATGTTTTGTGTTTCGCAGATGCCTGCGGCTGGATAATATGCCCAGAAGATCTGGATCTGTAGTCCATGCAGATGAAGTTGTTTTCTTTTCTTTCCTGTTCAAAAGTTCAGACGAATCAGACAAATTTGAACATATGATTGAGTCCATATAGGGGATTCTTTTGCGTATGAAAGATGAATTTATTGTCTATTAAAAACACTAGGCCTTGAGGGGTGAACAGAACTGTGAGAGAGAAAAGAGAAAAAAACAGGACGTCTGACTTTGACATTGACTGAATGTGTAATGATGAAATATTCACACAAACAACAGGGCCCTCAGCTACTTCTGACAATGAAAGCAACTTGTACACACCATACATGTCAACACTCCCGTTTTTCCCGGGTTTCTCCCGTATTTCAAGGTCATCTCCCAGCACCCTCCCGTTTTGTTATTTCTCCCGGAAAACTCCCGTAATTTGCATGGCCATCAAACTTCATTTTAAAATCATTGATCCATTCAGGTTGCCAGATTGTGTATGAAATACACCCTACACGTACACGATCACTTAGTTTCAATTTCAACCGTTTTGTCATAGGCTAAAACCTGGCAACCTAAAACCCAAATAAGGAAGCGGGTGCCGACTGCGCAGCCTGAGTCTCGTCGTAAGCAAGCGGTTGAATGGCCTACTCCAGAACTAGCTGTTGTGAAATTGTTGGGAATTTAATTGATTAACACATCACATAAACTGTTATTGAGTGTTGTGGATACACTGAACTTGTGCCCTCGGAACCAAATCTGACAGCAAGCAGCTTTGGAGTTTTGGAAGTAGGCTGCAGGCAGGCAGCTGGTGGATACATAACTGGTATGCATAAGGTAATGGTAAGGTAAAAGCAACGACCGAAATGCAGTGTTGAAACACGTGTATGAAACGTATTAAATATGCAAACACAGATCCGGTATAAACACTGACACCCCCCGCGAAAAAAAATCTCCCGTTTCTGGAAAGCTAAATTATTGACAGGTATCACACACCAGGTGCTATTCTGACCAAAATGGAAAGTAAATAGAGAGAGATGTCAAATAAGGTTCATCTAAATTTAGTGAAATTGCATATCGCATGAACTTCCTTTTTACTGTAGATATGATCTTTTTGTGTTACCTAATGGAAACATTGTATTTAGAAATCTTGAATCTGCTGGCTTTTCTAGTCACTACAGACATCATATTATAAAAGCTGTTTCTTCATATAGCCTACATACAGTACTTCTGATTAATTTGATGTGTATTAGTTATTCATAATACATATGTAGAGCATTCAAATAGAAAAAGGGGATAAGCCCTCTGTAATGTCATCTGATGTCTCTTGTTGCTGGTTGTTCTACCATATGTTTGCTTTGTTCTTATTTTTATTGTGAGTTTTATGATGCTTCCGCCTTTTCCAACATAATTGTTGCAATTGCAAACATTGCAATCTTCTTTCTGGTAATTATAATGGTTTTAAGTGCTTTTTATAAACAATTGTTATCTTTTCACTGCTGAGCCTTGCTCCCATCCTGAGAACTGTGTCTTGATTACTGTTATGTTTCATCTGTTTCCCACAGCCAAAATTACTTTTTAAAGACTTTTTCGTCAATGGGTGCACATCTTGAGTAGCATATCTTGAGTAAGAACAACAGCAGTGCACTGGTATCCCTTACATGGGCTCTGTTGCTCTCTTCACCTTAACTAACCTTTGATGTGCATCAGGGCTGAATCTCTGTGCCAGGTGAACAGCCGACTGTGCTGCACTGATGGATGTTTTATGGGCGTCTCAAGAGTGGATCCGCACTGTCCGCTGCCTCAGTAATGGAGCACGGTGTGTATTTACTCCTGGCCATTGGGCTAGTGCCGAGACCATAGAGGTGATGAATGATTCCACGGGGGTCTCTCCGGCGCTGTAAGACGGACAGGTCACTTCTGTCCTTGGCACTCTCCTTTCTCACAGCTCCTCTCGGAGAATACAGAAGAGGCTCTCTATTGTTTGTAGAGTGTTTGAGCATCTTCCAGTAATTGGAGATGAAGCATAAATAACAACTCAGTCAGTACCACTGACAGGGGCTTATGTTGGGTAATCCTCACAGAAATGCTTCTTAAGATGAACAAATCTCCTTGGCTTTTAGCATCTTCAAATGAAAGTGACACAACCCAAAAGTATTCCACTGTTATGTATTTAATACGGCACATCATTTGCTTCATCAACCCCTCTCACTAGAGTGAGGAATCCAAACACTGTCCCAATCAGACCAGTGATCACTGACTTTTTCTGACATTTCCTGCAACATTCAAACTGACTCTGTGACACCTCAACTTAAAAAACCCTCTCTCAACCCTACTCAGGAGAGATAAGTAAGTATAGTATAAGTATAACTATATATACTCTTTTGATCCCGTGAGGGAAATTTGGTCTCTTCATTTATCCAAGTCCGTGAATTAGTGAAACACACTCAGCACACAGTGAGCACACAGTGAGGTGAAGCACACACTAATCCCGGCGCAGTGAGCTGCCTGCATCAACAGCGGCGCTCGGGGAGCAGTGAGGGGTTAGGTGCCTTGATCAAGGGCACTTCAGCCGTGCCTACTGGTCGGGGTTCGAACCGGCAACCCTCCAGTTACAAGTATGAAGCACTAACCAGTAGGCCACGGCTGCCCACGGTTGCAGATAGATACAGTAGATGTTGTGTAGATAGGTGTCCAGCCAGCCCATATTCTGCTGCTCTCCGCCAAGCCCTGCTGTTGTACTCTGGTCCATTCGTTCTCTGTTTGTTGCTATTTGGTTTGTGCTTGGCACAATTTTTTATCAAACTGCACACAACCCCACAACACCCCTTTCCTCTCTTTCACTCTCAGACTCAGCAGTAAGAGAGAGAGAGAGAGAGAGAGAGAGAGCACCACACCAACCTGCTGAGAGAAACACCACCATGCCCTCTACATCACAGCTGACATCAAATCCCCCCAAGAGGAATGCCGCAGCACCCACTAAAACACCACAACCAGCTAAGAGTAACAACCTGCTGCCCACCCCACAAACTACAAAGACTTCCCCACAAAAAACAGTCATGCCCATGGACTCCAATGGAAAACACCTGCATCAAAAACGGATGTTCCCAACCCACAGGACTGCTAAACTATGGTGCCCTACCACCGCAACAGCACTGCAACACATTGAGCAATTCGATATGGAAGCTCCGGACAACTTACTGATCCACACCGGCACCAACGCCCTCCACTCAAAAGGAATGGGAGTGCTAGAGCTGCTGAAGAGGGTCGTAGAATCGGCACGAAAAGCTTTCCCTGAGGCCAACATCATCCTTTCTACTCTTCCGCCACGCACAGATTTCCCCTGGACAACAATCCAACACATTAATTAACCAAGAGATAGCTGACTACTGCTCTTCCCTCAACATCAAAGTGGCTCACTATCCCAACCTGACATATAGACACCTTTCAGACCATGTGCACCTGAATCAGGAAGGAGTCAGGTATTTTGTAAAAGTTTTAAAGGACACCACCCTCTGTAGAGCCCCAACTTCAGCTCATGAGCAGAGATTCCCCGAGCAGCCTCACCACACCCTCAGAGATAGAAGAACACTGCAGCCCGGCAGAATCCCAGCTCGCCAGACCCATGGACCCACCAGAAACCCACGGAGAGGTAAAAACTCTCCAGCTGCTGCACCACCCCGCCCACCTCTAAGAGCACAGGAAAGGAGTGCAACCCAGGAGGAAACCCAGCGCCCTCCTATGCACCACCAACCCACCTACGCTGAAGTCACCCAAGGTATTAAGCTCCAGCAACCATCAGACCTTGGCCAGGTGCGACAACTCCTGCAACTTCTGTGTACTTTAATAGGTTAAAAAAAAAAAGGTTCATATATGTTCACTGTCAAAACTGGAATTGAAATGTATTTTGATCTTTTCTACAAAAATATGTCACTGTTCTTCACTCCATTTAATGATACTTATATATAAGACACATGAAATCACTCACAATTAGCTCATGGAACATTCAAGGACTACACTCTTCAGCATTTGGAACGAAAAGCAGAAATGTTGACTTTGTAAGTAAGTTAAATAATCTAGATATTGTTGTTTTAATTGAGACTTGGTGTAACACAGACACTGACACATACTGCCCAAAAGGCTATACAGAAATCCTGCTGCCTTCTATTAAACACGACCACATCAAACATGGAAGAAAATCTGGTGGAATTATAATCTGGTACAAAGAAAAACTTGCAACTAAATTGAAACTAGTAAAAAAGGGTATAACACATGCATGGCTGAAACTCCAAAAAGGCACATTTAACTGTGACAATGATGTATTCATCTGTGCAGCCTATGCACCACCTCATGATTCACCATATTATGATGAGGAATTCTTTAACAGGCTCCATACAGAAATTAACAGCTTCCAGGCCCAGGGAAATGTCCTTCTGTGTGGGGACTTCAATGCCCGTACAGGCACACAGCCAGACTGTATAGACCCAGCAGGAAACAATCACATATTCAATAATGTATCGGCCACCCTCACACCCATCACAATGACCAGGAATAATCCTGACAAGACCATAAACAAAAATGGTAAAGAGTTAGTGCACCTCTGTCGCTCCTTAGGCCTGTACATGCTTAATGGTAGGATCAGAGGGGACTCTTTAGGAAGGTTCACATATTGCTCAGCTCTTGGGACTAGTGTAGTCGACTATGCCATTACTGACATGGACCCATCCTCCATAAGTGCATTCACTGTAAGACCACAGTCTCCCTTTTCAGATCACTGCCAGATAACCACATTCTTGAAAAGCATGAACGACAAAACATCTATACAAATCCCCTCCAAATTAATCCAATTAAATCAGAAATATAAATGGAAATCTGACAGTGTGACTGAATTTCATAAAGCAATCAATTCGGTTGAAATTACTAACAATATTAACATGTTCCTTTTAAAACAATTCAGACCCAATAGTGATGATATCAATCTGGCAGCGGAGGAAATCTCCAATATATATAACAGAGCCGCCAAAATGGCAAACCTGCTGAAAAACTGTAAGAAAAGAAAACCATCAAAAGAAAAATGGTTTGACCATGAATGTATAGAGAAACGGAAAAATCAAATTATTATTATTAACAATTATCAAACAAAAAACACCATGACCAAAAAAATACCTGTCTGAGACAAAATTATTCTGAAGCCCTAAAAGATTACAAATTAACAATTAAAAAGAAAAAAACAACAATACTACAACAAAACGCTACAAGAAATCGAGGGCTCTCTCCAAACCAACACTTTCTGGGAGAGTTGGAATCATTTAAACAATTCCCCACCAAAAGAATTGGCAATTCAAAATCCAGACACCTGGAAAACATTTTACCAAAACCTGTACAAACCTATGCCAGATTATGGGGTCCACTCAGTAAGCACGACTACTCTAGATGGGACAAACACCCAATAGAAGCCCTGCATGCTGAATTCTGTAGAAATTTGTTACATATCCAAAGAAAAGCACCCACAAATGCTAGCAGGGCAGAATTAGGCCGATTTCCACTATTGATTAATATCCAAAAACGATCACTAAAATTCTGGATTCATCTAAAATTAAGCCCTCAAAATTCACTACATTTTAAAGCACTTAAATCCCAAGAGCTCAGCCCTAAGCCCAGTCCCCTATGTCAGTTGGTCTCGGATTTAACTAACCCAATAACCCCTAACCCACAAATTGTCCAGACCAGCACTGCTTCCCAACCACCAATCAGAATCAACCAAATTAACAAGAACAACAAGAATTCTTATTTGGAACACTGGAAGAAAGAAACAAAATTACAACACAAACTTGAATGTTACATTGGCATACGAAAAGACTATCAATTGGCAGAGTATCTCCACACTGTCAGAGATACGAAGCAGAGACAGATCCTCACCAAGTACAGGCTGAGTGACCACAGTCTAGCCATAGAGAAAGGCAGGCACAAGAAGTCATGGCTGCCCAAAGAGCAAAGGACATGTGGTCACTGTATGACAGGGGAGGTGGAGTCAGAGGTGCACTTTCTGCTACACTGTGACAAATATCGGTCCCAAAGAGACAAATATTTCACCATTTTGAACAACATCATTCCCAACTTCACAAAACTGGAGGAACAGAAAAAACTTGCTGTAGTTTTGGGTGAGGACGCCAGCACATGCATACTGGCAGCCAGTTATGTGTCCTCACTCCATAACCTGAGAGAAGGCATTACTTAAGATAATCACCCCACTACCTCCACCCTTCAACATAACACTGCTCCCCAGCCCCAGTCTGTTACACCATGTCTCCTGTTTGTTTTGTTTTGTTTTGTCCTGTCTTGGTTTTCCTATGCACATGTATAGACAATGGTCTTGCATGGTTGTGACGTGCTGTGTGTGTATGTGTGTGTGTGTGTGTGTATATGTGTGTGTGTGTGCGTGTGTGACGAAGTGTAACAATGTTTGTACATGTTTATATCATTTTGTATTTGTATTTTCTTTAATTATTATTATTCCTGTGAACACTTTGGCAATGCATCATATGGTTTGTCGTACCAATAAAGCATATTTGAATTGAATTGAATTGAGAGAGAGAGAGAGAGAGAGAGAGAGAGAGAGAATGCTTCGATATTCATGATGTGATAAATCAAATGCAAATAAGCAAGCCAAAACCAGGCAAACAAGATACATTTTTTCCCCTTCTGATGTGTTTATGCCAGTGTTTAGCTGCTGTAAGGGACAGACACCCCACAGCTCATTACACGACAGCAGGAAGTCAAATGAGCAAAGCGATTTGCATGGAGGCCTGGGAGTGAAGGCGTAGGACATGATGGAGATCCTGTGGCAACGACTTCAAGATGTTGGGGGGGGGGGGGTATGGAGGTTTGTCACAGTCTTGCTTCCTTTGAAGTGCTGTACCACCATGCTGTCAATGCAGTTTGATAACTTAGAGTGTTCAAGGGGTAACATTTAAGGAAAACAGATGTTTTTTTTCACTTTCTTAATGAAACAAACAGCACTATATTGTATTATTCACAGTATTAAATTAGAACCTGTTTTGAGCAAGCAATATGACAAGCTTGCAAGCGATTAATTTATCCCATCTAACAGACAATTGTATACTGCAATAACATATACTCGACCGGACATGCAGTGCTACTAAATCTGAGCAAGATCCATTCTGGTCAGTTGGATCATGGGATTTGTACTCTACTAGAACTTCAGAACACTACCATCAGATATACCTTAGTGAGGCATGGGAGGATGTGAGTGTGGTAAGTATTAAATCTGAATCTGACCACCAAACATAACCCCATTGGCAGAGATGGATTCAGCAGCCAACTCTAGGGATAAAAAACATCTCTTTCTATTAATTTCTTCTCTTTGTTGCATTTGGTGGCAATTGTATAAATGTATCACATAATTAACAATTAACTGCGCTGAATTAATTTCATATCATATATGCCATTTGTACACTCATATTATAGTTTCTGTATTTGTCCTAACAAAGAAACAGTTGTTCACTTGTACTATGAAGAATGCTATATACTATGAAATGATTGTGTGTGTGTGTGTATGTGTGTTTGGGGGGGGGGGGGGGCTTTACCCACAGAAAAGGCAAATCCCTGTGGAAGCACCGTGGACCGAGCGTATTTCAAAGGCCCTCGTTTTTTATCACAGCCCAGCCATTGAAGCGGCGCTGCTGTTTCCGCAGCTACATCAAGCAACAAATGTTCGGCTTTGATACGTTTTCAATTTTCCACCTCCAATCTCACATTTACGGCATGCATAAAACATCAGCAGGCCCCTGCTCCCTTCCCTAAGACATCGAATAAGAATTAACCCAGTCGAAGGGGGAATTCAGGCCAAGTGCGGAGCGAGGCACCAAGAAACGGATACGTGTCCAACCAGTTTAAGCTTTCCAGTGCTCAGCCACATCTGGCATGAGGGAGGCTTGCATGTTACTCATGTCATTCATGCAGAGTGCTGTCTTCACCTAGAGGCTCTTCAATTGAAATGTCACGAGGTGTGTTTTTTTTTTTTACAGTAATACGGATCCAAAAGCCATCACCCACGCACTTCTCAGGGGAGACTTTTTCATTATACACCATGAAAAATCATATCAAACTGCGAGATTGGTTGGTTCAAATCAATCATGGAAACGTGCTGCCATGTGTGATTTGAAACAATTTATTTTCAAACAAGATTTTTAAACAAGATATTTTATTTTCTCTGCTTTGTGAGTGTTAAAATCGACAAGTGGGTGTATTTGTGGGTGGGTTTCTGTGTTTGGTGCACATACTGTATAAACGTGTGTGTGTGTGTGTGAGAGAGAGAGAGAGAGAGAGAGAATGTGTATACAGTATATGTCTATGTCAGTGGTTAACAAATGTTCTCTGTCATTCCCCACTTTGGAGGTGGATAATTTTCAATCCCCACCTGACCCCATCAACCCGGCAAAATGGTAAAGTTAAAATATTTTTCCCCCGCATTTTGGATACACGTTACATTTCTCGTCTTGGTCCGCTGGATCATATGTTATTATAATTTATATGTCGGACTGTTTATGATTCCTATGTTTGTGTGCGGCTATTTTTCTTTTGACCCACCCCACACTTTGAGAACCACTGGTCTTTGTGCATAGGATGTGTATGTGTGTGTGTTTGTACATCCATGCATGTATGTGTTTGTGTGTAGATGCATGTTTGCAAATATGTTTGTGCATTTTTGTCTCTGTGTATGTGTCTTTGGTTTCCTCTCTCTCAAACATACACACACACACACACACACTGTCAAAAGCTTCTGGTATCACTCATTTCCTGACATAATTAGTAGGCTGTTTGCACTGTAAATACAAATAGCTGTTTTGACAGAATTCAGCTTACCTTGTGGATGGTATCTGTCAGTAGCCACGTATCCAAGGTATTTGTTTATGTCCAGGGAATTCTATTTTGTTTGTGCATGTTTCTCAGCTGCTTGTACATAATTAGGGGAGGGCCACCCAGGCGTTTGATGTGAGAAATATACAACGCACGCACACACACACACACACACACACACACACACACACACACACACACACACACAAAGTCAGAACACACTCCGAGCTGTAGATTGAAACCGAGCTATGACAGGTTTATTAAGTACTAATAAGGTGGTGGGTAACATGCCAAAACACAAGGAAAATGCTGCATTTGTAGTGTAAGGCTGATAGAATCAAATGAGTTCTCGCCCTGCAAGAGCACTCGGATACACAGACGCACAGACTTTCTGTAATGTGTCAAAACCACAGTACGTGTGTGGTAGCAAGACATTTACATTGATTTTTACTTTAGCTTTAAGAGTTGGAATGGACTAATATCAGTCAATGAAAATATGGTAAAAAATATGTTGCCAATTGCCCTGATCGGTCCTTAAAGAGAAACTACCTGTGGATGTGTACATTTATGTTTTTGACCTAAATGACATTAATTGGTGCCGTTATGAAAGTATGGAGTCACATAAGGCTACATAAAGAGCAGTAACTACTAGCAGCAACTATCTGACCTACATGTTCCAGTTTAAAGTGTGGAACAGTGTTATTAAATAAATACATTAAATTAACTCTAAAATGATTCTCTGGTGAGCTGTGAGTGGCATACAGTATGTGAACTGGACAACACCCCGTAATAATACCCATAATTCCGTACAGTTAGAGCAGCATTTGTTCATGTGTGGCGGTTCCTCTAGGCTCCACTTGGCACTAAAAGCATGTTTAAAAAGCATGACAGGATAAAGTGCTTCATCCAGACCTACGCAGTGTGTGCAAAATTTATTTTAGCAGACTTTTCCCACTCGCATCCTATGCATGTCACCCCACACATCACATTAATGTTGTCTTGAAAATGCCAAATTCCCAATCCAGTGCTCTAGAGGTCATACGAGTGAGTGAGTGAGTGAGTGAGTGTGTGTGTGTGTGTGTGTGTGTGTGTGGGGGGGGGTGTGGGTGAGAGTGTGTGTGGGGCTGACTGTCTCCTGCCACTGAAATAAAACCTACACTTTGACACATTTTTTGTAAAAGACTTATTTTGTAGGCTTTTCTTGTTGTTATTGACAGAACGGTAGAGTAGATAGGAAATGAGTGGGAGAGAAATGGGGAGGGGGTTCAGGAAATGAACTCGAGCTCTGGTCCCTGTGGGCACTGGACCCCTTATGTGGTTTGGGAGAGAGACCGATGCTGCCACTCCACCAGCGCCCTGGCCTTCGCTGGTTTTCTGTCAGGGTGAAAAGGTGACAGTGGCAGCCGATCCATTCATCTGTCCTCAGTCTCTCTGCTGGAGCCTGAAATTACTCATAAACGTACACCAAGTGTTGATATTGAAAAATGTCTAATACAGAAATGGGCCAGGGCAGCTTACCTGTGATGTGGAATCGTCAAATCACCGTACCTCAGTCACAGCCAATTACCTGTCTGAATAACGACATCAATCATGCATGCCTTCTTGGCAGCAATGACAAACCCAGTGTCCTGTGTGTGCCAGTGGATTGTGAAGGGCCTTTTTCTTTTGGTCCAGCTTGGGGTTTGTTCTCCTGTTGATGTCAGATGGACTCAAGGGTTGTCACAGAAACACTAAAGAGGTGGCTGCTTCTTATGTGATTGAGGTGATGTGAGTGAGGAGAAATGCTATGGGGCTGTGCTCCTTTTCTCTCTCTCTCTCTCTCTCTCTCTCTCTCTCTCTCATTCTTTCTGTATAACACAGAGATATACACACATATTTGCACATACACACAAACGCATAACACACACACACACACACATACACACACACACACACACACACACACACTGCTACTCAATATCCATTAAGGCAATAAGTCTTGGGGCATTAAGAGTATCCAGACACTCATTTCTATGCAGACCTGGTACACGCCCCTTTAGCCAATTGACCGCCTCAGTCTGGCCAGCCTATCAATGGCCTAACAGTTAGCTTAGCTTAATCAGGTCTACTGTACTAGTGTTAAGTAAACACCTTTATTAAACATACTGTACGCAGCTACAGTAAGTATATCTTGGCGTGGTTTTCCTTCTTGATTCTGCATCCATCAGTATTTGCCCATTCATAAAGTAATTAGCTATTTCATTTTGGCCAGTCATTTGGACCTACAACAGCAGCCAATAAAAAAGTGTTTCTAGTACATCATCACATTTATACAGCACATTATGGAAACCTATTTTTGTCAAGTGGAGAAGATAAGCTTCTCATTCAATTGGAGAAGAATAGACAATGTTTCCCATTGTTTTTGAATATCAGGATATGACGTCTGGTATTTCTTCCTTATTAATTCCCAATGTTTTATTTATATCCAAATGCTTTTTTAGGCATATATAAGCCATACCCTCCCTCTCGCTCACTGTCTCTCCTTCTGCTAAAGATGTGTGATATCCTTCAATAATCCTTTTTGAATAAGACCCGCTATGACATTTAAAATCTCTTTGAAGTCAGGGCAATGCAGCAGGCTGCTTGAGAGACACAATGATGAATATTCCCTGGATTTCCACCGAGCATGCTTTGATGTTAGCGGAATAAATACTTCCAGGAATATTTTATCAGGTTATTAACAAATAACCCCAGTGACACTAATGGAAAATCCAACTTCATTTCTATGAGTGGAGCCGGGGTTGGCTGGTACTCCTAGTTAGAGTGCAACGACTGCTCCCATCCTTATTTTTATTTTGCTGCCATTTCACATGCCATGACAACTGATAAGGTGATGTACTGATGATACTGTATTTCCTGAGGCTTTGTTGCGTGCTAAGTCTTGTCTGACCATATGCACCACCGCACAAAGACTCTCACAATGGCATTCATCGTGTGTAATTCATACACTAGCTTGGTAACTCTCCCTAACAGCAGTGAAGTTACAGTTTGTAAGCTGCAAGCTGGAATTCTAACAGTGCAGCCGCCCCCTCAACAAGCCACGGAGAACTTACAATGCAGCGGAATCATATACTCACAGAATACAGCTGCACAGTTACCCCAACCCAAATAAAATGTGTGAAACCAGGCTTTAATGGGGACCACCAAATGTTCCATAATGTGCTTGCATAAGTCAAAGACCCCTGGCCTGGCAGCGATCGTATATCCCATAATGTTTCGAGCACCTGGATCTCAAGCACCGCCTAAGAAACATAATTATTTCATCTCTACATGTGCAGACACCAGGGGGTCTGCGGTCTCTGTTCCATTATTCAAAACGCTGATGCTCGCCACTTGCTCTGCTTGCTGCTTCCCCAGTCAGCTATGTTTTTTCAGCCTCCTTCCACTACTTTGCTTTTGTATTATACAGTATGTGTAATATTTTAGGCAGATTCGCTGGTCTCAGGAAAGGAATACTCTCCAAAATCCTAGTGGTTTTAAAAACATGAAACTAGAATTGAAATGGAATTGCAATGTCCGTTTCAATATATATATATATATAAAGAAGAGGGAAAAGTGAAAAAAGACAGCAACTCCATGATCTACAGCTGTTACTATTGCCAACTAAAAAAATAATCATGTAAGCATAATTATGGAGTTAAATGCCTCGGTTCTTGCAATTTGTTGACATATCTCAATATCCAATCAAATACAACCTCTCTGCACCACTCCTGAAACAATTGTTGTTTGGTTGGAATAGGTTACGGTTTGGTCTAAGAAACTTTGTCTAAACTACAGTAGGCCATTTTGCTTTCTTGTTTCTTTTTTATGCACCCACATCTGAAGGAATGAGAGGAGCATTTTTGCTGAATTCAACAGAAAACTTTGATTAGAATTGGGGACAACACCATTAATTGGGTAGATTATACTTTGCAAGCCCTTCTACACAGAGAAAAGACTATGCATAAATGTGGGCTATCTTTGACAGGACCTCGTCTCACACAACAAAGCAATTTTGGGTCAAGTCAAGTTCACCCCTGTCCCTAAATAACTCTGTCCAGAAAGAGGCAGATACCATTCCTTCGCCTCCTTATATAGCACTTTTTAAAATCTCTTCAAAGCGGTCTGTTTCAAAACCCTTCATTAGACAAATCCCTTTGGAACACAAGATGGACACGTACTGCAGATCTAAAATAATATGACCCCTTTTTACATGCAAATGCTTTGATATCGACAGTGTCTGTGGCTTTTGATGCCAACAAGTTCAGCCTGTTTCCAATGCTTTCTCACTTGGTATTCTTCTCTGTGTACAGTTGATACAAACTGGCTGCCTCTGCTGTCATTCAGCTGGCCGCCCCCACAGTTGACCACAATGGCCGGCAGTCGCTTACATTTTATGGAGTCTGTTTTACTAACTAGCAGACTGCACCTGGGTCTCTCCTGCACAGTGCTCACTAGGGACAGAGGCTCCACTAATGGGCACATTTGTTTGCCGTCATAAAGTTAATTCAGTTCCCCTCTCCACCCCTCATAGACCTGGACAGATGTCCTTTTTTTTCTTTTCCTGCGACGGCAGTGCCCGCAACGAGTGTTCCCAAGGCATTAGCCTGGTCTAGTCGCCGGTGAGATGGATGCCAGCCAAGGTTTCAATTACACGATAATGTCTTTTCCACGATGAGCTGATCATGGATCTACCTTGCCCGGGCTCAAACGGCCAGGCCGTGTCCACTCTGCTGGAGCTGTTTCATTATCATTAGCGTGAGGGTGTGCCCATCCACTGCTATTCCAGCCAGATCCAGACGCCTATTTAATGTTTGATAAACAGTCCATTTATTTCACTCTCCTGCACTACTCATCAGTCAGTGTACAACCACAGCACTGCCTCCCCTCTCGTAACAGACAGACTCAGAATGTGGTGCCTTGTTATTATATATATATATAGTATAAGTATAAGTATATATACTCTTTTGATCCCGTGAGGGAAATTTGGTCTCTGCATTTATCCCAATCCGTGAATTAGTGAAACACACTCAGCACACAGTGAACATACAGTGAGGTGAAGCACACACTAATCCCGGCGCAGTGAGCTGCCTGCATCAACAGCGGCGCTCGGGGAGCAGTGAGGGGTTAGGTGCCTTGTTCAAGGGCACTTCAGCCATTCCTACTGGTCGGGGTTTGAACCAGCAACCCTCCGGTAACAAGTCCGAAGCGCTAACCAGTAGGCCACGGCTGCCCCACACAGTATATATTTGCATGGGTGGATGTTTAGGTAGAAGAACATCTGTTGTCTCATAGTTAGTTTCAAAGGTGATTAAAAGTACATACACCACACACTGCACCATCCCACACATGCAATGCAAACTCACAATTCTCACAGCTCTTGCTCCTGCTGCTTTTCAAACTCACAATACTCACAGCTCTTGCTCCTGCAGCTCTCCTGCTGAAGTTGTACTTCACTCTCTGCTGTTTTGTCTGCTGTTTTAAGCTTTCCGCTTAAAAAAAAGGACATTTGGTATGTTTATAGAGGTAGTTCCAGAATGTGCTCTTGCTGGGAGACATGAGGGCATGATGCAGTAGAGACCACTAGTATGTCAGAAGAGGCCATGGGGATCAGGATTGGCCAGTTTGCTCATGAAATCCCCATCAGTGAGAGGAGCCCAGTGTGGCGGGTGGCCCTGACTGATACGCTTGGCTCCTCTTTTCACACTGATTTCAGACCAGTCTTATCATGCAGTTACATGGGCCTGAGGCTACTGAGGGAACCAACGGGATGTGCTCTGCTGCATGCCCTGTCATTGTTGTCCTTGCAGACAGGCCATCTCAGGGAAAACATTCTCTCTGATTGTACATGCATAGTCAATGTCAGACAGACAATAATCTGACTAACAAATATCATCATCCTTCTTATAAATTTTCAAAGCAAAGTGCAAAAGAATGTGTACACTTTCATGGTCCATGTTTGTTAAACTCAAGTTACGAGAATTTCAAGTTCTCAATTCAGAGCATGTCGTAGCTTTCATTTCTGGAGCAGAACCTCCTCCCTGCATTGAGATTAATTGCTATTTGCATTTCTCTTCTCTTCCACTGAGCCAACATAACAGAAGCCCTCAGGTGACCCGAGCCTGGGGGGGTGCCTGCTAGACAGGAACACATAATGGAGACTGTGGCTCAGCTAGGGACGAGTCTGCTTGCCCTGCACGTCAACAAGTAACATGACGGAGAGAGAGAGAGAGAGAGAGAGAGAGAGAGAGAGAGAGAGAGAGAGAGAAAGAGAGAGAGAGAGAGAGAGAGGGAGAGAGAGAGAGAGAGAGTCTTCTCAAGGACGCTTCGCTTGGGGACATTCCATGGCTGGCACGCCATGTGTTTCGCTCCAAGAGACGGCCACAGGGCCCGGCCCAGCTGTTCCCCGCATTCCGCTGCCCGTGTGACCCCTGTGTGCCATCAGCACAATGTAGGAAAAACAACAGAACAAAAAATGAAAAGAAAGAGAAGAACAGAAGAAAGAAAGAAAGAAAGAAAGAAAGAAAGAAAGAAAGAAAGAAAGAAAAAGAAAGAGAGAAGGAATGAAAGGAAGAATGGCAACGGACTGCAGGCAGGCCAGGTGTGCAGCTGGACAGAAGCCACAGGAAACATTTTTCACTGTCAAGAGTCGCACTCCCGCCCTTAGCCATGCGCCTGCGCACTGCTATATTTGTGTGAGGCTATAAAGTTGCTGTACTACATGATTTTAATGTCAATCATATCCATTTAAAGACGCCCCGTGGTGATAAAGTCACAGCAATCTGCTGCTGAGGAGGTGTGAAATGGACTAACTAAACTAGTTAGCGGTTTCGTCAGTTCATATAAATGTTCTTCATCGCTGGTAAGAAATCAGACAAAATGAAACATAGTCCATTTTTGGGATGGCACTCTGTGGCTTTTTGAGGTGATTTAGACATGTTTGCTGGAACTGGCACAATGCTGACTCAAGACTCAACCATGGCCCCAAATAGAGATGTCCCAGGCTACCAGCCAGAGGTTAGCGCTGTTAGCGAAACGCGTTTTCAGTTCAACCCATCCATCAGTGTTCCTCCTCCTCCTCTGCTCTTCTGTGTAATTCTCAGTAAAGACAGCACTATTACAGAGGAGAGAGAGAAAGACAGAGAGAGAGAGAGAGAGAGAGGTCTGGGCTGAAAAACAAAGTCCATGGTTGGTGCTTTATCACAGGGGATGTCGGGCCACTCACTTCCTCGCGGCGAGCTGGCAGCCTGACTGAGGCTCTTGTCTCATTTGCCAGTAGATTAGTCAGTCCTTTGCCCAAGGAGTCTCCAACTAGAGCCCAAAATGAGTAATTAGCCTACAGCAGCCACCACATGCATTCTCTCTCCCTCTCTCTCTCTCTATGCTTTTCTACTGTCATTAGATATCTCAGCACATATCCCGCCCAAACCAATTTATTTTCCCCCCATCCATTCAGGGCCTGATAAATGGCGAGGGCGGTGCCTGTTCATCTCCACAGAGATAGACGTTCTGAAAAGACGTGGTGAGAATGAATGCCTCCTCATGTCACACTCCAGACTCTCCTCAGACGGTTAGTGCCGTTCACACTCACACTCATCACGCCGAGTCGTCTCCTGTCTCGATTAGACTCCATTAGGCCATTCTCTTCTAATGAAGACAAATTGTTTCCAATTGAAAACACTACTGTACGCAGCTGAATGAAAAAAAAAAACATGATTTAGTTGTGACTTTAATTAATTGTTTTGTTGTCCACCAACATATTAATTAATTGTTCACATGTATGAGAAGTGTCGGGGGTAATGAAAAAGGCGGATAAAATGGTTTGTAGAGTTAAATGTGCATATGTTAATGTTTGATTACCTCACGTCACTCATGCTGAATAATCTCTAGATACCAGTGGAAGCCATTTTAATGTGTCTTCCCCACCCCCCCCCCCCCCCCCATCATACTTTCTGACTGCTGCAATGGAGTGCAAACTGCTTTCCCCCCCATCATACTTTCTGACTGCTGCAATGGAGTGCAAACTGCTCCCCCCCCCCCCATCATACTTTCTGAATGCTGCAAACTAGGGAATCTTTTGAATGAGTGTTTTAAAGAATTAGCCCCAACCACAGATGAATTCCGAATAAATTACTAATTTAAAACAAATGTGAAATCTCTCACAAAGACAAAGATGTCAATGGAAAAGGCAGCGAGCGAAACGGAAGAGAAAAAAAGCAGAGGATAGAAATTGAGATATAGTGATTCAGTCGGCAGAGATTAAATCAACAGTGAATAATTAACATGAGGAAATGGATTCAGGCTCAATGGGTGGTCCTAACGGTAGCTTCTGCTATCTTCCACCTTCCGTTTTCCCCCAGCACCCAAAGATGCAGGCAAGCGCCTTCCTTTTATGTTCCGTGGCAAATTAACTTTGCAGGCAGTCCAGTGAACCGCCAACCATTTCTTGAGAGAAAAAAAAAGCTCTAAGAAAAAAAAAAAAGTAATATCATTCAGCTTGGGGAAGGGGATTTGGCCAGCTGGTAGTGATTTTGCTGCAGGGCTTCACGCAGACAGGCGCATTACCTTGACAACGCTCAGATCTTGACAAAGAGAATGAACATTTTCAATATGTCAGCCTTTTTATTTCTGCCTGGACTTCACACTGACTGCCAGTCTCTGCCGCTTATTAATGCAGGAACACTTTTATGATAAATAGAGGGCACCGGATTTCACTGTTTCAGTGATTATTTTATCGTTATATTACTTACAGTATAGGGAGCTACGCTAGTCAAGCCATAGATAGGGTGACAGAATGGCAAACTATCAACAGGGTGATTTTATTTCTTTTCAAAATAAAACCACCAGCATAGAAGAGTTATTAACAATATACCAAAAGACACAAACAACAACAAAAACACCACAACAGAATAGTCCCCAATGAGTTACTGAGACTAATAGGATGGGCATGCATCAGATGTAGTTGAAAAGCTGAAAAATAACAAGAAGCAGCACATGACGTGGTCCAAACAATGGTAGGGAAATGAGTCACGTCAGTGTAGTTTTCATTATCTGGATAACATGTGAATTCTGATACTTTATTTGTGAGCATGCCCCAGGGATGTGGAACTATTAGACAAAACAAAAATAACATGTTGTCCTCTATGTACAGTAGCCTGGATAACATGGAGCATCAGTGGAAAGCCATGTGAATTCTGATACTTTATTTGTGAGCATGCCCCAGGGATGTGGAACTATTAGACAAAACAAAAATAACATGTTGTCCTCTATGTAGCCTAACCAGTCACAGGCACTTTCCCATCAGCTTACCATCCTGTATCATTAGGGTAGACAAGGATTCTCTCAGCCTGATGTTCACACAGCTGAGGTTCAGTCCACTTCAGTGAGATCCCTTAAACACCTCTGATAAACAATACCATAGCTCTTCATAGACAAGCTCTTAAAGTACTGGGTGGAATATCACAACAGTATCACCACTGTGATGTACTGGATGAATATAAAAATTGAGATTTTGATCATTTTGTTTTGTACTCAGATGTCCGTTTAGTGCACAGAATTGTTAGCCCAGAACGCTACCTCCTCCGCTGCGGAGATTTGTTCAGCTCCGAGCGAACGAGCCAAGCTTCACGGTCTGCCTCTGGGGACCACTGGAGCATCTCTTCACAAAGCTCCGCATTTGCACAATCCACCTTCTCCTATAAAGCCATTAAAGACCTAAATAAGCTTTCTGTGTGCACCTACAAACCTGTCCAGACTTTGGGTCATTTTCACATTATGTTAAAAAAAAAAAAGTATATGCATAGTGCGGCCTCTATCCTACTTTACCTGCCAGGGACGACAGATGGAAATGATCTAAGGCCTATAGTTATAATTGGATATAAAGCATATTCTCTCTTCACTTGTGAGATTGATGTCAATGTGTTTAGCATATGGTCCCTGATACAAATAAACCAAATCACTCAATCAATCTTTTCTCAGGGCTCATGTTGATCATGATGTTTTTTTGTTTTGTTTCCATGTTTGTCCTATACATGAAATTGAATTTGAGTTTGATGTACACCTCTCTCTCTTTCTCTCTCTCTCTCTCTCTCTCTGACTCACTCACTCACTCACACACACACCCGTAAGCCTCCATGTGCACCTTCTACCTATGAGTACAACCAATCAAAAATTGCTTCTGCTAAAAGCCCAGTTAGAGGTCACCTTTTCAACACAACCTTATTATGTGTTATTATCCCAGACATTTTAGCCAACGGAATCTAAACACACAGCCAGTGTGACCACTTACCCTGACTACCAGCTTCAATGCGTCCAGGAGCAGCAGGGCATTCTGGGAAGGGAGAGCTCATTAGCTGGATGGCCTCCGTGGGTCTCTGCAGCACCCATTATGGCATCCCCATCATGCTCACCCACCCATGGGAACAATTAGCGGGTGACTTGGGGAGCTGGAGATTCAGCAAGTGTGCCCTCCTCCTTAACACGGCGCCTACGCATCTGTCTGTCCCGGAGGAACATGGGACAGGACGGGGGAGTCTGCATTCCTCCACTGTCTTCCACTCTCTGTCTGTCTGTCTGTGTCTCGCAGACTGTCTTTTGATTTCTGTCTCACTGTCATTGGGGGATGGACACTGTGAAGAGAGAGTCCCGAAATATTTAAACTGACTATTTTTCCTACACATACAAACACGGAAAAACCCTCACACTGTCACAAGCTGTCTTTTGATTTCTGTCTCACTGTCATGGGGGATGGACACTGTGAAGAGAGAGTCCCGAAATATTTAAACTGACTATTTTTCCTACACATACAAACACGGAAACACCCTCACACATGCATTTTAACTCCCTACAATGGGGTAATTATTCCCTGATTGGCACAGGAGAATGTGCGTAATTGTGTGGGGGTGGATTTTCTCCCCATTTTAAATAAATGTTTGTCTTATAGTGTTATTATTTCATTAGAAATATATGGCATGTAATTAGTAGGCACCTGTCTTTTTTATCTTCCGATGTCTGTCTACAATTGTCAATGTATGTATTGTCAATGTATGTATTGTCCATGCCCCCCAGTCATAATGGTATGCCCCTCAGTTAATTGGTTGGCTTTATTTAAAGCCCGGGCTTTTAGCTCACTCTTGAGGAAGTCTTGGAAGAGAAGGTCTGGAAGAAGTCTTGTGTGAGTGAGAGTCTTGAGAGTGCCAACTTGATGAGAGGTTGTATACGGTGAATTGTGCTATTGTTTTGAATAACCTGTTGGTTTATTTTTGTTTCTTTTTGTCAAGTATTTTTGTTTGTTATTTGTTGGTACTATTTTCGCACTGTAAATACAACAGCACTCTCCACCAAAATCCATGTTTGCTTGCTGTGTCTTCACCCCATTATCACTACATCTCCTAGCTGCTCATCCTGCGTGTGGGTATTGACCACAAGGGCCATATGTTCACACGCACACACACACACACACAGAGATACACATATGGGTACAGATGCATTCAACACACACACACACACACACACACACACACATTACATGACATATTATTGTCCATGATCTCCCATTCAGATCTCATCTGTTTTCTCACACTGCTTTCCATGAGCCTGTCATTCCTCTCCCCTTTCTTACCCTCTCACCTCTATTTGCAGTGTCTCTCTACTGCCTCACCCTTTCTCATTCCTCTCACCCCCCTCCCCTGCCTACCTCTCACATCCTCTCCTTTCTTTACACAATACTACCTTATCTCTCGCTCTACCCCGTATGCTCTCGCTCCCCCTCTCGCTCGTTCTCTCTTCTGCTCCTCTCAGCACCCATGCCTTCGTCTCCATGTGTTTCCTCTGCTCATCGTCTCATAATTTCCCCCATTTCTCTTCTTTTAAGCCGCCTCGGCAGCAGCCGTGCTCTTATTCTGGTGCTACATGGCACCTTGGGTGTGAATCGGATTCCTTCCATGGTAATGATGCTATGAACGCTCACATAGACAAACGCACACACACTCTCTCACGCACAAATACACAAATACATTGATGTACAGTACACACACACACACACACACACACAGACATTCATGCATTTACTCACATGCAGAGATATACCCATTTACTCAGACAATCCACAAGACAGCACGTCAGTCTCAAGTTTCTGGTGCAGTGTGCAAGTGTGTGTGTGTGTGTGTGTGTGTGTGAAGGTTATTAATTATCCATAACAAGATGCTCTCAGTGACACAATGTGCCGCCCAGGTCTGTTAGCGGGGGCCCTCTGTGTATTTTAAGTCATTTGTGAAAGACGTAATAAATGCACATTCGGCAGCCTAATGAAATGATGTCGTGGAGCAGTACACTGCCTGGGCCTGTCACACACACAAACACACAAACACACACACACATACACACACACACACAGCCTTCTGCCTCTACAGCCTCTGCCCAGAACATTTCTGCTCATCAGCCATCTCAGTGCGTGGGACATGCATGTACTTGCTTATGAGACAAACTTAAACAGGGCACAGAGTTCACGTGATTTGGCCCATAATGTCCATAAAACACTGAATTAATGATTAAGTGTGCAGTAATGATAACTATTTAGTTTAATTTAGTTACATTTGGTTAGGTTTAGTTTATTAACTAATTTGTTTCTTAAAAGTAATTGCCTTTATGGTTTCCCTATAATCAAGTAAAATAAAAACATCAAAAACACCCTTATAATATAACATTATGTTTATTACAAGAAGAGCAAATGTGATGTGTACAATCGGCTTTGATTGATTCACCAAGAGCGAAGATACATTTGATCTTCTTTAGAGTGCCATGGGAAATATGAAAGGCATTATTAAAGGGATGGTTTGCTGTAAGCACAACCTAGGGTCTATATATGAATGATACAAGTGATATGAGTTTCCAACTTTGTTTGGGAACAAAATTACGTTAATCGGAGGAGTTCTGAGCTAGACTGTTGTTTGCATCAGAGATGAAATGCCTTATAGCTTGTAGCAGCGGACATGGAGCCACGTCAAAATAAATTGCTATTTTCAAACCGCTGACAAGTCTCAAAATAATGTTACACTTCGTTGGTAGTGTGAACTAGCGTTGCACTTGTTGGTAGTGTGAAGAGGGTCCCTACAGATATTTGGATTATGTTTGTTTTGAAGTTCATCCAGATTTGCTCAAAGCTGCCAGAGGACAAACTAAGGTAAAGAACTGACTACATAAACATGCCTTAATATAAGATCTCTGGACACTCGTCTATAAATAGACCCTAGGTTGTGTTTAAAGCCAACCATTCCTTTAAGATTAAATGTAGTACTACTAAACTTACTTAGGCAGAGCTAATCAATGGGATCGAGTTTGCCAACATGTTGAAAATAGCAGCTCCAATATAATTCCAAGGGTGGACACAATTCACACAGATACACACAGAGACAGAGAAAGGAGTGGGGTAGAAAGGTGGAGACAAAGAGAGGGGAAACACAATCACGCACACACACACACACACACACACACACACACACACACACACACACACACACACACTATTCCAGCAGCCCAATAGAATACGTCTGGGTCCGCCCCATGAGGCTGCAGAGGTGTGGGTAGTGAGTCCTAACTGCCTATCACAGACGTAGAGTGGTTGCCTAGCTACCAAGGTGGAGGTGGGAATCCTACCCCCTCTGGGCCGACCCACAACAACAACACCGAGAGGAGAACAAGAAAATGGAGCAGATAACTGCTACTGATCAGATGACAAGCAGACTGAGAGCAGAGGAGAGGATGGACAGTACATTGGATTAGGCCAGTGACCCTGGCAGAGGCTCCTGTGGACTGAATCATGCAGTCTGGTAAATATCTATAGATTTAGCAAGTATTTTGGGGGAACTGCTTGTGCTGAATCCCAATAAGAGCCATACTATGCATTTTCATGTGCCCCTACATTAAAGGTTGTATCAGCGATGGTGGGGTAACATTACTTCTACCAGAAAGACTCAGTAGAGAGAATAGAATCAGTTAACAATTTAATTAGTAACGGAACAGCTTGGATACAAGCATGATAAAGAGTCCTGAATAGGTAACAGTCTTTGGCGTAGGACCCGTCTCGGATCCGTCCAGCGATGAGCGGATCTCATCTCCTGCCGATGGATGAAGGCAGGGGCGGGGAGCCTACCCCCCACGTCGAGACGGGGACCAACTGGTGGCGGTGGCTGAAGGAAGATGATGTGGTAGGCAGACCATGCCCAATGGACGTGGACTGCAGGCAGAGGTGGCTGGAGGGGAGGTGGAGGGGACATCAAAGTCGGCGTACTGAGAAGCAGAAGCAGTGTTAGGTGGAACATATTTAAAGAGCCCACTGAATTCCTATAGGCTAGCGCTGATTGAATGAGTGAATGATCAGATTGCAGGGCTTTCCCGAAAAGTAGGCAAAGCTAAGATTGGCTCCGTGTAAGAATGGGAGGAGTAAAGGCTACGCTACGAGTCTTCCTAGTAGAACTTTCGCTGAAGCTATCATTTCTGTTGATGTTCAAACAAATCATGTCTCACCCCCGTCCCTAAGAAGCCATACCCTAGTGAGCTTAATGACTACAGACCTGTCGCTCTAACATCACATGTGATGAAGACAATGGAGCGACTGGTCTTAGGTATGTTCAGACCCCAGGTACTGTACGCCATGCACTAGACCCGTTACAGTTTGCATACCAGGAGAAAGTGGGCGTGGACGATGCCATCACTTATCTTCTACTGTACACAGGACACATTCTCACCTAGACAAGGGGAAAAGTGCTGTGAGAATCATGTTCTTTGATTTCTTAAGTGCTTTTAACACCATCCTACTCCTCAGACTGGGAGACAAGCTCTTGCAGATGGGTGTGGACGCTCACCCGGTAACCTGGATTACAGATTACCTGACCGAGCGACCACAGTTCGTCTAGACTAAAGAACTGTCTCTCTGACACTCTGGCACCAACAAGGAGCACCCAAGAGCAACAGGGGAAAGGAAAAACTCCCTTACCAAGGAAGAAACCTTGGGCAGATCCACGGCTCAAGGGGCTAACCCAACTGCCAGGGGTCTTGGTGTGTGTGTTGGGGGGATGACAGGGGAGAGATGGGATAGTGTGCTGTGTATGTGGGGAGAGGGCAGTGTGCAATATGCGTGTTGGAGAAGCTTCCTCATGAGACAATGTGCTGTGTATTGGGGGGGGTGACAGTGTGCTGTAAGTACATACAACTACATATAGTTATAACTATATAGATATCGTTTTTCTATAGTTTTTTATTTTTTTATTTTATTACCTTGCCTACTCTCTTATATGTCCATATTTATTTTATGCTGGTCTCCAGACTTTATTCTTGCACTGTTGCACTGGACTTACTCATTTGCACCATCACCATAACACTCACTCACACAGAGCACCTTACCTTACTATGTGTGACCAGAGCAGTAAGGAGGGAAAGAGAGAGGCTATAAGCCACTCCCAGTAGCCCGACTACGCCACCCTGGGCTTAGTACCCTGGGACTTCTTTAAGAGAATTTGCTAAGGAAGGTTTGACACAGGTCCAAAAGCACCAAGCAGACAACGTGAATTCCAGTCAAATCATAAGTTTATTAAATAACCAAAGGGGGGGGGGGGAAGGGAGGAGTGTCCTGCAATAATACCTGAAACGAGTCAGAGGTTATGAAAGTACAAAAATATTTATTATTGTTCTTTTATTATGATACAATATGAACAGGTGATTTCTAAAGTGGGGCCAGGCTCCACTGGAGCTAAAAAGATACAGCAGATGGGGGCTTACCTGAGGGAGACAGACTAACTGGAGGTGTGTTCTAAGTTCCAGCCATCACACGTGCATACACACTGCAAGAAAGTGACTTACCAGTGACACAGCAGCCCACCGCAAGCAACAATGACACCACAAATGTGCAGCTACAGGGTCCCACCACCAGGTGACTAGCCTCCCTCAAAGAGGGCCCCACATCTGCCAAACAAACAAATAAAACAGCACCACAAGGGGGGGGGGGGGGGGGGCAAAAATACAGTCAGCCAATACAGACGCTATGGTAGATAATGCAGGCACACCAGGACAAAAGAAATACAAACACACGCAAATGACAGCCAGCACCAGACAGAACCTAAGCAGTTACCAGGATGAAGCATATGCCACTTATGCCCCGTTCCTCTCTACTAATGCGGCAAGCAACATGCAGGCTGACATAAACGCCAAATAAACCCAAACACAGGCAGACGTAGACACTAAATTAATGCCCACAAAAAGAAACACAGAACGTACTTGAAAAACCGCACACAATTAGGCTACACCAAAATAAAATAACTACAGACAAGACAGCAGCACGACCCACGCTATGCACCCCGCGTAGATGGAAAAGGCCGCGCTACCTGGACAAGACAGAAAAGACATTGAACATAAAGCCTTCTACTGCCGCCTAGAAAGTTACCCATTAAAGCAAGCATCGTACATACCTATGTTAGTAACTACGATTAGTGCACAAAGCGCCGTATGGGGAGCACTCACCCACGTTCAGCTACAGGCATACAAGAGAAAGTGTTACGACTCAAAACAGAAAATAAACTACGAGAGATTTAAGACAAACATAGGTGCATACCTGTAGAATGAATAAGGGATGGTGTCTAACACACGGGCAGCAGGAGCAGACTAGCCGGTGACCACGAAGCTACAGGTGAAGACAAACATTGATTAAACCATGTTATTAGTCTGGCAGCAAACGGGAGTATTGCAACATACCTGATGACTAAATCCGACACGCTAGGGGGTTAAACAGGCAGAGCTTACAACGCTTCTTCGTACCTGGGTGGTTTTATACTGTCCGGCCAGTAATCAGTGCGAACGAACTCCGGTGTGTAACTAATCACCACGCCCCCCTGGTTAGCGGGAGCAGGCCAGTGTGGGACATGTAGGGAAAACAGGGAGACATGGGGAAAAGACAGAAACAAGGTGAACTGGCTACATATGCACAGGCTCAGTCCCTGCCTCAGTCATTGCAAGGGCCTCATGATTAATCACCCACTATGTGGATACTGTTTTTAGACTTTAGATTTAGTGTTATTTAGTATAATTTGTATTTTAGTATATTATTTATCTTCTACTGTCCTTATTGCTTAGTTGTGTTTTTTATATTATATACTTTTAATTACTTTTTTCTGCTGTTAGTGAATGTTGTGTGTGATGTCTGTATGCTACTGAGACCTTGAATTTCTATCTATCTATCTATCTATCTATCTAAACAGAGAGCTTGCTCGCTACTCCCTCCCCCTCCCTCCTGTGCAATTGAAACTCTCCTAAACGCGCATCTCATCGGTTATTGATTGGAACACTTTATTTTGCCTTTGAGTGGTTGGCAACACTTGTTGGTAGCAATTGTTTTTGTGTACAGATCTCGGAGCCTATAGGCTGCCTACAGAGACGCGTTTTTTTGACGGCCTACTTATGAGGCAGGCAGCGGGAGCGTACCTATGTTCCCCGGGTCCTACTGTATGTTCCCCAGGTCCTATGTTCCCCGCTTTGTATGGGACCGGGGAACATAGGACCCTTTTTTAAAACCCTAACCATAACCATAATCCTAACCCTAACCTTAACCCCGAGCGGGGAACATAGGACCCGGGGAACATGACCCCCAGGCAGCTAGCGGATCGTTAGGAAAGATTAGATGAATGTGATCATTTATGTTTGGGCCTTTTTTGGGCCTGAAATCGCTGATACAACCTTTAAAGTGTTTACCCTCTCAGTGTAATACTGTTATGATTGCATCTCAATCTACTAATGAGAAAGCATATGAAATAGACCTATACCAGACAAGAGGACTTTAGATATATCTAAAAGAAAACGTGTATTGTTACATGGTGCTATGGTATAATTGACCTGTCGCTAAGCGCCACCCTTAGAACGCTGATGAGCCAATGACAGTCCAGCCTCAACGGGACTCGGACATCAGCTCGGACAACTCCATAGGAAACAATGCTAGCATTAACGTCAGTTGTTTTTGCACAGTAATTTGCACAGCTACTCGCCACAACTGCTTGTCACCTTGTATGTATTCTAAAGTTTTGAATACACCCCTCCATAGCATAATTAAGTCCCTTTTGATAGCTTCTGGAGGAAAGTAAATCCTTTAACCACCAAAACGTCCTCAAAGCCTGCTTTCATATACTGTCAGCTGCCATTGTCCACAATGTATTTCTAATCAAGTCTGGTTTGTTTGTCCGAGTTTTCACACGGTAACAATGGGGGGCGGGGCTTAGCGACAGGTCAATTACTTGTACTGTATGCATGTTGTAGTTAGAATGGCAGTAAAGTTGATGTTATAGTGTTAATAAAACATGACATATTGCACATGAGCTAAAAGAGACTCGTTAAATCGAGTATTGAAATATATCTGACTTACATTTGGCCTCGGTCTGTTCCCAAGTCTCCTGTCTGCACCTGCAATGCCATTAGTCTGCAGTGTACAGTTTGCATAGCAAAAAACACAGCTAACGTTGTGTGAAATGTGTGGAAAGCCTTGTTTGTCTTGTGGGAGGACTGAAATACAAGGCTATAGGCTACCACTGCCGGCTTAATTAGGCATTTAAAATCACCCTGAGGACCACCGCAAAGATTTCCAAGCCTTCTTAACATTGGAACTGATGACCCTTAATTTTCATGGGCATATTCAAAAGTGACAGCAAGAAGCCTAATAGGCTATGGAGGTCAGTGATCTATAGCTGGTTTAAGTTGTTAAGGAACACGGCATCTGTAAACTTTTGAATCTCACTGCACTCTGTGTACTTCCATTCCTTTCTGGTAACTTTCTCACATGAAGTTTTACAGTACAGAACAGACTTTCTACTTGCAGAGAACTTTTTATGACACTGCACTCTATACTGTGGTGACATAACTAGTAATTGTAGCCAACTGTTATTGTCCAGATAAATGCAATAGACACATAGTCAGTTACATGTAACCACCAATACTGATTATCCTAAATATGATCCTCTAGTTGAGAATGCAAAAGAGACAGCTTTGAGACAGTAGGCATGTGTGTTTTCTAGATCAATCTCCATGTTGGGTATTACATTTTTGATAACCATGTACAACCAAATTGTAGCTTTAAAAATGTTTGGCAGTGAGTATTGCGGAGAGCTCATTACTCATGTATCAAAGGCTACAGGCTAATGTCTAATGGCTAACTTACATCAAATGATTCCGGTTGAGTAAGACAACCTGCAGCTTTGCTTTGAGAACACCACATGGTTTTGCTTCTTGTCTGGAGCCCCAAACACAGAAACACAGGCAGGGGATGTCTTCCTAACAGGACGCTGTGGCAACAGGCGACTTTTTAATGTTTGTCAAGGGAAGCTCCAGCGCCTGTCCCCCACATTCCTTTATTTCTCTTCCCTTTAGAAAACAAAGAGCTTTCCCGAGGGCTGAGCCAGTGGCTTATTTGAAGCAGAGCCAGTCAGTGGACCTTGTGGTGGCGCTAGCGTCAGGATGACCTCATGTCCCTTCTTATCCTATAGCCAGTGCCCATAACACACCAACTGCCATAAGCAAGAGCCCCTTACTCAGGACAAAAGCATGGACACATGCTTGTGAGGTCTGTTAGAATGAAACATTCATAGCTTGACCCCTCTGGCATTTCTCGACTATGGGAGATTAGTTTGTTATGGTATGTGGCCTAGACCCCGAAGCCGTCACCATGCGCCGCCATTTGCACCATTTAGAGTTTCAGCTGCCGCCAGCCAATAATTTTGTAAGCCAAATTAAGCTGCCATCTGATAAACTTTGGCTGAGCCAGCTAGACTATTTGCATCAAATAATAATTCTTACACATATGAAAAATAAACAATAAGTGACATCTATTTCCCACAGAGCACAGTCTTGTTCTCGTTGCTACAGTACACAGGACTCATAGTGAATTGGCGACCAATTAAAATTGCACGTTTTCCGTACAGAAGAAGTAATGCCTTTTTTTGTCTCGTGCTGATCTTAAATGGCGTAAAAAAACAAACAAGGTAATTTCGATCTCACTTCACACCTGGGCTAATCCTAATTCCTATGTAGGCCTATACTCAAACTTTTGTTAGATCTTTAGGGCCCGGTTGCACAAACACCTGCACCAAAGATTGATGATATGAACCAAATATTCTGGAACGGAGGGATTTACAGCATTGAACGCGATATTACTGCAGTAACATTCCACCGTTTCCAGAGATTGCTGCGTTGCTAGTTCACGACGCAGGCTTCAGTGTACATTAAAGTGAAATGCGCAGTTGTCCAACATAATATAACAATGTGTGCTTATATTACCTATATTGAATAGCGAATTACATGTCATAAGCATAATGTTACTCCGTGAAGTTTGACAAGTGTGCATCTGCATCTATGCCTATTCTTACACAGCAGCAGGGACATTATTACTTGAAACTGTTTGGGAGCCTACAGATAACAAAATTAATAGGCTACATAATTTGTGAAAGGAAAATCGTGCTTTTTATTTTTTTATTATTACACGGCTCTTCAGAGTGCTGCAGAACGTTCCATTCACATGAATGGGCCTTCCCAACGTTCGGACCTATGTTAAATCTACATAAATCACCGGCAAAGCATTTAATCACCGCTGTCAATGGCAACGGGTTTTGTGCTTCTGATTAATGTCTTTCATATCACTACGCAAGGACTGGAACTTCATTCAAACGTGAAAGCAGACGGTTGATCAGCTGTGTTCTAAAGAATGTTTGATTCAAGTTCAGCAGCGTGTGTTGCGAACTATTTGTTTCTCAGCAAATGCCACGATGAACGGTAACAAATAGGCTAGGTTATGTAGGCTAAAGTCAAATCGTGGGGAGTTTATTATTTCGTTTTGGCAAGTAGCCGTATAATAAGCGGGATAATGTATAGAACGCCGGTCATTACTGTGAAAATAAGTCCCTTCAGGGCGGAACAAGACCCCTCCGCTGCGCGTCGGGGTCCAGTTCGTCCTGTCGTTCTATACATTATCTCTTACTTGTTGCATTGTATTGCATTTTGTAGAATAAGCCATGCATTGCTTAGAAATATTAAAATCTATTAAATCAATATAACAGACATCTGCACATGAAATGGCAGCTTCAGCCATTAGTAGCCATGAAAAGTTTGGCAGCTGCAGCAGCCATTTTGGTTTTGGCTGAGCCGGCTAGCCAGCCAATAACTTCATCAGCCAGCCATTATTCTCAAATCAAATGGCTTCGGTGTCTAATGTGGCCCCACTTCATGATCTCATGAGAAAAATAAAGAGGTCAAGTTCTGGATAGATCAAAGAGATGGGAACTTTACCAGGGATCACATGTTGTGTGTGTAACGGCTTTATCTGGTTTAAACTGTTAAGTATTGATCTTATAATAATGAAACAATCTCAACACTACAGTGGGAATATGATGGGTCAATTTCTGCATGTTTTAATTCCAACATATTGTCCTGAAAACACACTGCCTTGATGCCTGTTGGTTGGTTTAATGACAATAGATAAACTACATAAACTCTTGAAAGGTTTAAGAAACAGTTTCAAAAGAACAAAATTTATGTCAAGAGAGTTGGTCTCTTAGAGCGTTAAAATGCCACAGTATCTGGGCTAAAATGTTCCTCACTTTTGTTTTGTAGCCACCAGAAACTGGACTACACAGGAATCAAAGCTTCGCTTCAAGGCAAAGGCCCGGAACATAAACAAATAATCTGAACTAGCAGGGGGCAGGTACAAAGGAGCAAGTAAAACACGGCGAATTCAAAAACATCATCGAGAGGCAGGCCTAGCGAAATCAATGTGGCCTTTTACATGAAATAAATTCTACTTTCACTCCCACTCATTTTTAGTTGGGTTGGGGCAGATTTTTATTGATCCATTCAGATCATTTATGACCATTCACTGAGAATTTTTTGTGAGAAACGAGGCTTTGATATTTACTACCATTTCTACCAGTGTGTTGTTCATGCACTAAATCACTGCGAGGTTGAAAGATTGCATTAATCTTCATTACAGTAGAGTAATATCTAATACATTTATCTCGGTTGGCTTTTTTTATCTTGTAAATAATCTTTACAAAAAAATAAAAATCAGAACATATCAGCATCAGGCAACCACTGACAGGGAAGTTGTGTCGCCTCTGTTGAGTAGAGAGAGATGAAGGCGTTTGGGTGTGTGGCACGGCCATGTATTTGGCAGAGGTATCAGTCATCTGTCATTCCTTGAGGAAGGCCAAGGTGAGTGGAGAGAGACAGAGAGAGAGAGATGGGAGAGAGAGAGGTGGGAGAAAGAGACAAGGCCATGCCAAGGGGAACAAGAAATAGAGAATAAGAGAGAGGGAGATGAGGGAACGAGGCAAGGCTATGCCAAGGGGGGAGAGAGGAGGACAAAAAAGAAAGGGGGAGAGGAAAGGGGAGCCATGTTGAGGGGATGTGGAAATGGTAAGGTGAAGAGAGAGAAGAGATGAAAGAGAGAGAGAGAGAGAGAGAGAGAAGAGAGAGAGAGGAGACAAGGCCGGTCTCCAGCTGGGTTCCATCACATCCCCTCGAGCCCTCACATCACAGGCTGTACCTCCTCCAAATACCTGACCCCCCCCCATCCCACATCCCTCTCCACTCAACCTCCCCCAAACCGCTCTATAACAGTCAGACACCCTCGGAGACACTGGTGTACATTCCTCATGAACACAATACAGTGCCCTAGAAAACAGAGGATTCTATTTCACATCCTTATCTGCAAGTGCACCTCAGTGTATAAATCAGGCACCAAGAATAACATGGGAAGGATGCTGGGGTGGTGATGTAATAGAATGCTTGTAGATCCACAGGGGAAATACATCTGACTGTCCATAAGGCCTGTGGTTTGTGCTCTCCTGCGCTTGGATTTGTCACTACAATGTAAGAAGACACATGGACACCATTAAAATGTAAAGGATTATGTATAGCTTTCCACTGAACGTTACATTTCCATTTGAAGCAATTGCAATTTGAATAATACCAAAGTCCTTTTAGGCAAGTCCCTCCACTCGGCGGCCATTTGACAACGCTTTTTGGGCACTCGTCGGGCATCCATTTCGGCAGAAATGCGCATGCGCAAGGCTTCACAAGACCAATCTTGCTCCAGCGGCGAGATCACAACACATGATTGGCACGATGTCTTCAGAACACACCATATGATTGGCTCAATGTATTCACATGTCGACGTTTTGCCGAGGAAGGGGTGGGATATGTGTAGACAACGGCCATATTGGCGTGACAAACTAGCCCCATGCATTTCTATGGAGTATTTTTTGAGTGCTGTGTCTCCACATTAGAAAGTGTGTGTGAATGTATGGTTAACCTGGTCAGAACAACCATGGCAGAGCAGAACAATTTCATATAGCCGTATATAACAGTATTTTTGACTTGCAGAGCAGAATCCATTGAGAATGCATGTCTATTATTCTGTTTTAATGCATGGAAGGAGCATTCAACTTTTAAACTTAGTTTAAACTTTTAAAATCTTAAACTAAGATATTAATGTCACTGTGTAGCATAGTAGTCTAAAGTTTTAGTAGTAGAGTTTGCTGTAGTCTAAAATAAATGATAACCTACATCAAAATGGCTGTCTGGAAATGGTTTAATGTAGAGTTTAGCAGGCTATTGTTAAAATATATATATATATATATATATATATATATATATATATATATATATATATATATATGAATCAACCAACAGGTTGATTCATATATATCAACTATATATCAAGTGATAGGCTACTGTAGAGAGCCAATTGATATTCAATCCTATTGCATAACACCTTTAAATGAATCGTGTTTGTCTGTGAATGTATAGGTAACCTTGTCAGAACAACCAAATGGCACGGCAGTACAATTTTATACAGTCACTAAAACAGTATTTTGGACCCTTGAAATGGTGGTGATTATTTTGACACGGAGAGCAGAATCCGTTGAGAATGCACATCTATTATCACATTTTAATGCACTGGAAGGAGCATTAAACTTTAAACTTCCCATAATTGAAACCTCCGGTGAGCACTTAGACAAGATGAGGAAATTAGAGCATTTGCCAAGGCATTTAGTCCGTCTCCTTCCACACCTCCATTTCACACAACACAGCGGCTGCGGAGTGACATTCTGAAGTGTACACTTAGTGAGGTCTTGTTTCCAGCACGTTAATCTTCAATGAATGATTCTGTTTTTAGAATCTGAGACTGAATTATCATCAAGATCATCACTTCATGTCGAACGGCCGGAAGTATTCCATCTGTGTCCTTGTTCTTTATGCCGAAGAAATAAATCATCTCTAGACACAATGGTGACATACGTATTTCTGTCACATCACAGAGACACTGTTCATGTGTAACAATTATAAATGCATGCAGTGCGCCTGTGCTTTAGCACAGAGATGTGCTATGATATGATCCGTTCGACGTGAGTCAGAGCACTGTGTGGATATGGGGAAACTAGTGCAAGGTTTGTCATTATATTTGGATAAATTAGGTTGCCAAATATTCATCCATTCATCAGCGATCATCCATATTTATTTCAGTCATTTTAAAATTTTAGTGATCCAAGCTTTCTGACAGTGTAAAAAGAACACTCTATGAACCTTGAAGAAAAGCTTACACAGCCCTTTGGTTTCACTCAGGGCCTGTCCACACGGAGACGCTTTTTAGGTTAAACGCAGAGGTTTTGCTTCGTCTTGGCCGAGCGTCCAAACGAATCCTGTAAACGCACTGCCCGAAACCACACTTTTCTGAAACCTGGTCCCAGAGTGGAGAAATCTGAAACCGTAGCCCGTTTGAGTTTGTTTAGACAGCGAAACCGCACATCCTGCTTGCGTATCGATGATGTCATCGCCACACCTCAGCTGCCCTGGACTAGCACTTATAGTATTGCCTAACAATACTAGTTTTCATACATGACATTACCTACGATTACACTCCATTAAGATAAATATCACAACTGATGCTGCGCAGCGCCTATAGCTTATGACTTGGTGGACTGAACACTGTTTTTCCCGGTGTTTTTTTATGCATTCTAGCTACTGTCAGTGACGCGAGAGAACTTAAGTTATTAGGAAAGTGCGGTGTAAGTTTAGGCTACATTAATTTGTGCGTAGTGTCATTCATTTATTTTACATGTCTTACAACACGCATTCACAGTCGAGTGAAATCAGATATAAGCATACAAAGACGCTTAGATCTCACGTTAAGCCGATGGTAGCACACTGACTGCGAATGCACGATTTGATGCAGGCAAAAGTATTGACTGTTACTAACGAAGGTTTTTTAGCAATATTATAAATGTGGCGACAGAATAGCCTAGAACTTGGGTAAGCCTTGCGTTTAGTAGCCTAATTGCGGTGATAGCCAAAACTAATGTGAATCACGGACTATCCTACAACCAAAGAAAGTAAAGGTGATTAGTAGGCCTACCTGCGTTAGCCAAATAAAGGACGGGACTGCACCCTTCACAAACCGTAAAATAAAGTTTATTAGTTTTACAGTTGACTACAGTTGACAGTTCACCATCAGTCCACACAAACAATTCTGGTTTCCTTGCACTAGCCATTTCGCCGTAGCCTATTCTGTCTGTTTTTAAAGCGCAAGTTTTGCAAGTTTTGGTGAATTTCTGTAAAGACACAGTGCCACCTATAGGCCTGGGGTATGAAGTAACGTGTTGAGTCGTGTTGAGATGGATCCGTTTGGACACAAATATTCTTGATACGGTTCCAGGGAAGACGGAGGAAAAAAAGATCGGTTTGGTACGTGTGGACTAGGCCTCAGAAACCAACTCCTATGACCCTCTGATGCGTATGCTATGCTATGCTATGCTATGCTATGCTATGACAGACACACTCATTAAGTGGGTCATTGCCAAGCTCTTTGTTGCATTCTCTGTCTTTTACAAGCCAGTATGGGTATTTCAGAAAGCCTTGTTGTGTCTGAACATTGTAAACAGAGAGGTTTATTTGCTCTATAATAATCACTTTGTATAGTTTGTGCCAACTTATGAATCTATTGACTGCTATGCTTGTTTGGTAATATTTTCATTATTTATGAAGTAAAAGCTTGTTTTATAATCAAAGACAGAATATGGCTCATTTATCTGTAATGAGCAATAATACTTTTCTAATCCTCATTAGGCTCAAATGGCTAATTTGCCAGAAACAGGATGCGAATCAAGTGCAATGCTGGCAGGCTAATTCTAATAATTCATCAAGAGCTAAGACATAGGCTATTAAATTGTACACAATATGGCTAATGACTAATTCGGCTAATATGACGCTAGCTCAGCTAACCTGCACAACAACTCAACTACAGTGATAAAATAAATTAGCTAAACATTTAATCTGTCCAATTTAGAAGCAAGCAGAAACACTGAGATATACATTAAATGCTAATAACTACTACTAAGCTATTAGTACTTTTACTTAATACTTTTTTTCAAAATTCTACACACATATCCGACTATTGCTCACACAAAATGCCTCATATCTCCTTACTGCAAAATAGTAGGATAGCAAAATTTGTCTGGCCCACCTCTATGTACCAGCGGGCTACCATTATACTCAACACCACATCTACAGTATATCCAAGGTGGGTTTGAGGCTGCACACTGTGCAGATGCAAAAATAAATATTGACTTTGGTGGGCAAGACACAATGTTTGAGTAGGCTTAGCCCACCCTTGCCCCTGCCTAGAACTGGCTCTGATCATACGTGTACTTTTTTTTCCCTGGATCTACGGGTGCTCCCTGAATAGGTGTTGACTGCTAAGTGCCTCGCAACAGACAGAAATACAACATCATTTGGTTTATCTGTGTTATTGTCTAGCTACCAGTCTATGTTTTCTTTCTTTTTATACAGAGCCAAACACAGTCTTCCTCAATAAATACACATTTTTGCAAAGATTGCGAAACATCGAACCTCTTGGGATGCTTCAGTGATTTTTCCTGTCCTGCTACATTAGTCACAGTTGACCCACTTTGGGGGCAGGCCCACCTCTGTAGAACTTTAGATTACCTTCCAGGGCTACTGTTGACCTCCTCCCTCCATCACTCCACCCCAACTGCCCCCTCCACCCCCCTCCTAACTCCTTATTGCTGATTAGGGTGGTGCTGACCTGTAACTGTGCTGTGTCATATTTCACCTGTCTTTCAGACCCTCCCCTGTTCTTTGTCTCCAGCCTTCCCCAAGCCCTTCGACATAGCAGAGTCCATTTCTTTGTGTATTAAAATGACGGGAGCAATAAGAAGCCTTATACATCACGGCCAGACCTCGCTGTGGTCAATATACTCTAGCCATGTCTTGGCTACCGCTCACTCAGCCAAACAATGTGCTTCCAATCATACTTGCTCATGTACTTCTGCTGCTGCAGCTATTTAAGAGTTTGCTGATTTAAGGGACACAACTTGACCTTCTCTGAGCCATCGACAGTTTAGTCCTGACTCAGACAGAGGCCTGAGAGGACACGCAATGTTGAGTGGCTCATCAGTAGGAATATAGCATTACAGGGACATCTGTGGTGGTGCACAAGGACTTTCTCTGTTATCGTCAGTGTTTTGTTTTGTCAGTTCTGTGGTCTATGGTATTGTCAGTCACAATAGGCCTAACATTTGGTGACTGAATGCATTTTTCTTGTGTACATTTCCACACTACAATCAATTTGTTTCCTCAGATACCTAAAATGGTCTTGAATGATTTGGGTCACTTCTATTATTTGCAAGTGCTTTGCGGGTCACTAAAAGGTCTTTATTATATTGATTCTTGCCTAACTCATGTAAGTCTGCCTAATGTCTATTCAGAGCATTCAGTGTCTTCACTTTCACATACTCTCTGCCTCTCCCTTCAGTCCCGACATACAAAGCCAGAAAACGTTTTACTAGTTACTGTTTTACACAGTTCTTTCAGGAGGCATTTTGATGATAAAAAGAACATGGAAGTGGCTTTGCTCCTTGTAGATGCCTCACACTGGCATTTACTGTATGAGATCAGAGCCCTTTGATGTATGTAAAGTACTGTAACGTCGGCGCACAAGACATTGCATAGCGTTCGCCCGTGCAGGGCATCCTGGGATACGAGAGCGAACATTTGGGGGGTTTATGTCTGTATTTCTCCTTAGTTTTGAGTGTAATGTTAGCGTCTTTATTGTAACATGTTTCCCTTTTAGTTCTCCCTCGTGTGTGATCCTTTTTGTGTGGGGGGCTGCGTCCTCCCCTGTATGTGTAGTGTGTGTGTCTGCTTGAACTGCCCCGTGTGTATTGTGTTCTGTGTCTGTGTCCCTGATCTCATTCTCAGCTAATAAACCTTTTGATTGGACAACTGTGTGTGTCGCTATCAAATCGTTACAGTACTATGGATGCAGAATAGCACTACACAGGTGTGACTACTCTATTCAGTCAGTCTTACAGGCCGTTTTGTTGACATGTGCTAATAAATATCTGTTTAGGGTAAATTAATTTCACTATGAAGGACTCAATTTCCCCGGCTTGATCTCTGTAAGAATTAAGACACCTTGTGATTCAGGAATATGCCACCATGTAAAAAATAATTTCATACCCAGATTTAACAAGTCTTGATTTAATGCAGCAAGACAACTGGTTATTTTCCGGAACATCAACAAATACATATTTAGACCGAGAAATATTTATCAGTGGAATGGGGAATTAACCTGTTGAGGAGTGAAAAGACAATGCTGTTCTGCAGAGAGTGAATTATTTTCCTGGCTCCTTCTAGAATTCTACGAGAAAGTTCTATAGTTTCAGTGTTTAATGGCAGAAAAGTCCCTGAGGGTAATTGTTGCATCATGGTATAGAACCTTTTTCAAAAACGTTCTAATCACATATTTGTGATTGTACTCCCAGGGGCCCAGCTGCATCTGATCACATATTTGTGACCGTACTCCTCAACAGGTTAAAAGGGAAGGAGGAAGAGTGAAAAAGGTGCTGTTTAGCCTGGACTGAAATAAAGCGATTCAGCGAATCAGAGGTTTGGGCCACGCTTTAACTGACCATGACAAAATGATATTTAGCTGCCGAAGAAGGAAATCTAAACAACACTTTTTTAATTGGCTGCAGTGGACACAGTGGGTGCCGGATGAGTGAAAGCAGAAGCAATCAGAAGAGAAGGCTGTTGTCAAGATGCACTTCATTTATGAAAGCTATTCAAATAGGCTTCACCCTCACATACACCCACACAAGAATCATACACACACGCACACATGCACACAAACACTCACAGTGCTAAGAGCCATGCTTGACCTTTAGTAGACCAGAGCATGTTATTGCCCCTTGTACTCCCCGAATGCTTGACTTCAATCAATTCTTTGTGAAATGAATCTTACCATACTGGCCCCCATTACCGACGATGACGACGAACCCTCTGAAAGTCTGAATTTGAAAATAAAGCTCTGGTCAACACCGCTCTCATTTTCCCCCCTCCTCTTTCTAGCTATTGATTTCTCCATCTGTTTGTGTTTTTCTGGCCCACGGAGCAAGGATAAACTTGGAGGGCTGATGGTTCTGCCCTGGTTTGGTCCAGTCGGGTCCCTCAGCTTGTTGTGATTAAGTGACTCCCTCGCCTCTCTCCTGGGTTTGGGGTCATCGATCTATCGCAGAGAATGCCACCTCCACCCCATCCCGGCTTAATCAGATCCTGGTGGATAGACAGGTTCATGGGGGAGATGAAGTACGTGTCACTTTAGTTAATGACACATTTGGCTGTCTGCCATGTCTGACTGAGGTCTTATGTCACTACTTAAATGTGTCATCACAGATTGTATCATCATAGATTACATATGGGGATGACAAGTATTGGCGATATACAGTAAATTCACTTACACCTTGCAGAAAACTGATGAGTTGTGTATTCCCTGCATTCGCCACAATCTGAAAGTTAGAAAAGGAGGCGTCTGAACTTATTTATTTATTCAAGAATAAATGAATGTGTGGTGTCAGATGATAAATAATAATACATATTTACAATTATGAGCAAGTATTTATTGTTGCATCCTTGGTCAGCTTGACTGTTGAATGGGAAAGAAATGAAAATGTCCAAAAAATAAATCATAATGATACTTTTGCTGAAAACTCATCTTGCAACATTGATTTTAAAGAAGTTGTTCGCCTTGACAAGATGTGGGAGGATGAGTCTTAAAGATTGTAAAGATGTGGGAGGATGAGACACTGAATCCATGATTGCTGTAGCAGGAAGGAGAGGCAGTTTTCATGGCAATCTCTACCCATGGGAATCTCTACCTATGGCATGGATATGTGTGGTATGGCATTAGAAAAGACCTCTCTGACATACTGTACTCTTAGAGGAGTTAGAACAGCAGATAAAATGTAGTTCAGCCACTGACCATGTGATACTTCTAACCTCAACCAGATTTGGTGGAAGATAACGACAGTTTCTACAGTGGCAGGTGGGAGACAGATGGACTTAATCAGCATATTATGCAAATCTGCTAACATGTTCTGCACAGCAAATGACTGTGAATCCAGAGCTGCATTGATCAGAAACACACACATACAGTACAGTATATGTACACATATGTATAGTATGCTTAAATAACATAAACTACCACAAACGTGTATATAAATTATATGTTTAAAAACTCTATATGCTATGGTAATGTGGCTGCATGTGTTTGTTGTGATAATATATCTGCCTCAAAGCTATCTATATTATATGTTAAAATGTGAAGCAATGCAGCATTGTGTTTATGTGAGCTGTTCTTGCATCTTCATTGTAGAGGCTTGACAGGTGTAAGCTGTCTCCATCTCTCTCAGCAGAAGACATTTTGAAGAGAAACAAAGAGAAGAGAGAGATAGAGAAGAGAGATACACTCTGTGGGGGAACTCACTTGTGGATCAAACTACATCGGAAGCTGAAGGATCAGACAGAATCCAACCCTCCCCGGGAGGTGAGGTTCTGGAGTCTGGCTGCGAGCGTCAGACTGTTGAGACTTTTTGGCACAGCCATCATCTTTTTTAATTGGCCAAGTATGCGATCGTTAAGAAGCACTAAAACAGATGGTCTGTGCAGTCACAAAGTTTTTTGTTTTGACAACAAAACACACAGGGGCATGGTAAATAGGAGGCCTTTCCCCAACTGACGCAACAACTTACTTGTACAAACTTGTAGAACAGATAAGGAACTTTAAGAACTTGGCAACCTTTTACTTCACCGTATCACAATGTGTGATGTGCTGCTAGAAAATGTGATGCACTGGAGAAAAATACAGAATAAATTTGAAATGGAAAGTGACTGTTCATCTCATAATGTTTATTATGTGAGAGAGTTTTGGGTTTGTTTCCTTTTAATGTGTGTTGGAAATGGTTGGTAATTGGAATCCCTAGAGCAAGGCAAGTTAGTTTATCCAAAAAACATAGTTTAATCATTTGAAGTATCTCTAATATTGTCTTAATGCAAGAGGAGGAGTTAGAGGATTTCAAAGGCATTACAATCAAAGAGGTTGAAGAGCACAGAAGGGAACTAAACAGCCTCTTTTGTGTTCCTTTTCAAACCAAGTGTGTGATTTGTGCTAATTAATGCTCTTTGTAAAAATACTTGCTCCCTGATCAACTGTCCCTGCTTACTCGGCTTGACAGACGCAGAGGAGAACGGAAGTCATGTTTAGCGATGATTAAAAGTTCCTTTTGCTGAAAATTTGCATTTTATGGCATCAGTGTAAACAAAACAATGCAGAAGAGATTACAATAACTTTAGTGAGGAGAGAAGATGACTGAACTTTTCCACTTGGACATAACTTTTTGAAGCACTGTCATCAGCACAGTGCTGGCGTATATTGCCAACTTTACTTTGATTTTGTAGTCAGTTTGGATAGAAGCAGAAATTTGCCCAGGTGACAAGAAAGGTAGAGTCTTAGTCAACGATTAAAGTCAAAAATACATTGTTGAAGGCTGCTAGCCAGCAGACAGGACATGCTCACTGATATGGGTAGTGAATGGCTAATGTTCTTGCTAGGAAGGGATCCAGCATTGCTATGACAACACACAGCACAGGGGGTTTTGTAATTTAGCACATAACTGTGAAGTGCCCATCTCTAAAGGTTCACAGGGGTTACAGACGGGGGCTGAAGAACGGAGCTGGACAAAATGACCTCGCAAACCAGAGAGGAGGAGGTCGAAATGGTACCCACGGACCACGGCCTCTCCACTTCAGATGTAAATTTGTAAAGAGGTCTGACCCTTGGCAACATCCCAGTTCATGCACTAAAGGCCATGCGCTATGACCTGATCTGTAGGCGGCAACCTGAAATTGAAATGGTCAACATAATTATGCAAAATTGTAGCGGTTATTAGTTGTTTTGAATCTAAGGATCAGATGAGCACAGATGCAGGATGAGCACATACACACAAAAGCCGACAAAAAGGCAAAACAAAAATAAAACAACAAAAGAGAGTTAATAGGGGCCAGGCATGTGACACTGTGAAAACAGTACAGTTTTTTGTATTATTAAAGAACGATCCTGAGCAGATTACAAATGAAAAGCTGTATGTAGCAAACACTATGTGTGCAGACACAATAATGGGCTGTGAGCAGGGGCACAGAATGGCTGACTTTAATGCTTTTGTCTAGAGGTCATTAAACTTGAATCATGAAGTTGACATTCTCTCTTTGAAAAACATTTAGCACACAGCGTGCACTCACATATACCATGTAGCCATATGCAGCAATATAAGTCAAACTTTTGAAGAGATGTTTCAAGACTTTCATCTTCAAAGGGATTTTTCTGACAGGCAGAACATAGATGTGTATGTATTGGGTTTGATATTTCCACACAAGCACCAATTACTGCCTGTTCTCCTTTACATGCCCCGCCTATGCTTCAGTGGTCTGTGTTTGAGTACGGCAGAGGAACGACGAACCAACTGACCATGACTGACACACAGGGTCATGTACTGTATATGTTCACTTGTTCAGTAATGATAGGTCTTAGCCACCACTTGCTTCCCGGCAAGCGTGAAAAAAGCTACATGCAGGCTTCTATCCTTTCTGGACCCTTCTTCAACTAGGCCAAGGAAAAGTGCCTCTGAGAGAGGAGCAGATGCACTCAGAATTAAGCGCTTGTTTCCGGCGTTATTTGGTTGCTACATATAGTATGCCTTAAAACATGGCCATCATACTGTATGTATGAACAGACCACACTTTGGTAAAAGATGCATTACAAAAAATAAGACATGGGAATTCACACAAAGAGACCAACTGATTTCTTATTCTGTTGTGTGTGTGTGTGACATTTTCAGGTGACGGTGCAAGTCTGTTTTGATGTGAAACAGTTTCACCCACCAGGTGTAAACCAGATTGCGGCTAAAATGAATCAACTCCTCTGCCATGGGCAAACCAGAGCAAAGAGGAACACCCCTAGTTAAGAAACAAATGCATGGGCAAAAGCCCCATGATACACCCTTTCCCAACATAAATGGAGGAATGTAATACTATTAACCGTGCTTCTCCAGCTACACTATTTAATGCGTTATGACTACACAATGCGTTATACTTGGGGCAGCCGTGGCCTACTGGTTAGCACTTCGGACTTGTAGCCGGAGGGTTGCCGGTTCGAACCCCGACCAGTAGGAACGGCTGAAGTGCCCTTGAGCAAGGCACCTAACCCCTCACTGCTCCCCGAGCGCCGCTGTTGATGCAGGCAGCTCACTGCGCCCGGATTAGTGTGTGCTTCACCTCACTGAGTGTGTTTCACTAATTCACAGATTGGGATAAATGCAGAAACCAAATTTCCCTTACGGGATCAAAAGAGTATATATACTTATACAAGCAATAAAGCATTTTTTGAGTGGTGGAATTACCCTGCATTATCTCTATTTTTGTCACAGTTTCCTGGATAACACTTTACGTGACAGTACTGACATAAGAGTGACATGACACTGTCATGACACATGAACCCTAATCCTAACCCTACTGTAACCTCTAATCCTAACGTTAATCCTAACTCTAACCCTAATCCTAAACCTAACTCGTTATAACAAAAACCGAATGTCACTTAATAACAGAAGCGCTATGTCATAAACGTTTATGACTTGTTTATAACACGTTCATGACAGTGTCATGTCAATCTTATGTAGATATGTCCTGATTCTTAATAGTTAAACATTTTATTGATGTCATCAGCGGTTCTCTAGTTCCCTTCAACTGTGCCTGTGATCGAATGACACTGTTCAGTTGTGGGCACCATACACTGCGGTTTAGGGCGTTGATGTGTGCAATCAGGTAAAAGCAGAATGAGAAGTCAAAGCTAGCACTTTTAGACTGGCCAAGGCACTATTACGGTTACGCTGTCTAACGCTGCTTGAGAATGAGTAATGTAAAGGTGGTCAAAGCATAACATTTAGTCCGAGTGTGTCAGTCCTTTTTTCTGATATTTTTACGATTAATTGTGGGCTATTGCATGCATTTGCAATAATGTTAAACAAACACACACACACACACACACACACACACACACACACAGCTGTATAACATTATACTATAATTTACATAGATTTGTTTGATGTACTATGCATTTTTGAAATATAACAATTTTGAATTTTAAATGTATGTAAGCTGGTCCCTCTGCAGAACAGTGGGATAGCCTTAAAAAGCCACGCTGTTGTAAAGCTCCCCTGGAGCCAGTGGTAAACCCGTAACATCAAGAGGCTTTGGCGAGAGCAGCGGCCCCAGTCCTGGGCAGTGCTGCTGGGCTGCGGCGAGCCCCACACATAAGTGGAAATTGCCATCCCCTCAGGTCAGAAAGCAGGAGGGAGCCAGCAGGCCCCGACCCCCTGATGGGCTACTTAGTGCCTGAATGAAAAAAGACAGGCCACACACACACTGACTGGGGCCATTTGGAGGCATAATAGGCATGAAACAAGTTTTTTTTTTTTTCATTTCCTCTTCAACATCTGAGAATTAAAATTAGGATCCCGAAGCTTTTTTAATTTTTTTACAGAGGGATAAAATGGGAGTCTGTAGCAATCTTTAATTAATGACAATTTAGGGTGCATGAAAACGGCACACTGAGACAATATGACGTAAGCTGGGCTGGTTGCGCAGTCACAACACAGGGCTCACCACCCACAGAGCCAAGAGTGGGCACACCGCCCACATACAGAACCATTGTGTCTGCTACAAAGTATGCATGGAGCCTGCACACTTTATACTACAGAGTACATACTATGTGAAGTTAGTATATAACATTCATTGTTATGAAAGCCAACCGTAACCTGAGCCATCTTGTAACACTGGCCAATATGACAGGGAGAGTGTCTCAATTACAGTCAATGTTCACCACCATCAAAACTCTGTAGACCAGCAGCAAATTTCACATGAAACTCATCATGTACAGTATATGTGTGTGTGTGTGTGTGTGTGTGTGTGTGTGTGTGTGTGTGTGTGTGTGTGTGTGTGTGTGCATATGCTTCTTTTAGAACTGCCTTGTTTATAAACATCCTTGTTGGTTTCAGCACACGACAAATGGAAGTCCTGGTCAACCTTTGGTAGGTGTTATATTCATATAGTTAAATGACTGACCATGTAGCAGCATCCAATTGCATGTTTTTTAAGGTCAACAGGTTTTCACACCAACTGTTTGGTGAACCTTTTGAGCCAGACCCCAAACATATTTTCTTACACTAGACACCAATTTTCCTGTCACAGACACAATGGTGCTGATTTAAGTGTCTCTCTTCAAACCAAATCACCATTATTGTCACCCGCCTCCTCCAGCTTTGGGCGCGCCAAACGTTATATTCACAAACACTAGCAACCTTCATAAATATTTGAGTGAATTTGGTTCTCAGATGTCAGCCATTTTGATTCCCAAAATGAAATCAGAACTGCTGATGGATTATTAAAATCCTACAAAGGGTGTGTTGACCTTGTGACTGTGTCCCTGTCGACCAGCTTTACTGAAGTCTGATACTCTGTAAGGACACACACAAAAAACCCGACAAACATTCTGTTTATGTTTGGCTCCTCAAAGCTAATGCAATAAATATTATTAGCGGGAGGTTATAGGACACTTTAGCAGGAACTGTCAGTATACTGTCAGAGAGTTTGTTTAAACTAAAAACTGAGGATATGGTGAATACTGATTGAGAGTGTTGAGGTTCAAACCCTCAATATTCAGAAATGCTCTAGTCCAGGGGTCTCAAACTCCCGGCCCAATTCTGGCCCACGACGTATATCAAAATAATAATGTAATCCGGCCCTTGAGGGTATTTTTAATTGCGACAAACAACGATACTGATTAAAATAGACGATAGATCCAAGTACGGTGACAAATCTCATTTGTAGGCTACTCTCATCCACTATTTGCTAAACATCCAGAGCTTGATCCAAACCCAAAATCGCTGCACAAAGTTTTCAGGAAATACTTGTATTACACGCGAGAAACACGAAGACGTGCATTTGTAATGACGCGATGCAGGCCATAGTTGCACAAATTGAAGCCGAAATAGGCCTAGGCCTATAGCCTACACCAAACGTTGAAAAACGTTCACGTGTGATGAAGCCTTAGGTAGGCTATGTTATTCACCTATTCTGATTCTGAAGGAGAATATCCTTTTGGAGATTATGATCGATCGTCTATTGACAGTGATAGTCAGGTGCGTCTGTGAATGGGTGCGTCTTTCCACTTAGCATATAGGCTACCATGCTTATTTTGACCCTCTGCCCAACATAGCTCGGTGGTTGCAGTGGTAATCGTGATGATAGTGTCCGTAATGGACGTGGTACAGACAGCAGGGCTAGTAGAAATAGGGCTCTGAAGAACTACAAAGTCACCCTCGATAGGAACTGATTTGACCAGGTTTATTGTAGGCCTTGTGGTTATAGGCCAATAATAGTTTACTATTGTTGGTATATGCATCTTAGGTGTTTTCCTGTTAATTTGTTATGTGGGTAATATGACAAAAAAGAAAGTAAACCTGCTCAGTGTTCATCCAGTATTTACTGAAAGGTGCATAATTTGAGGTGCTTGCCATCCAGTGGCAAATTAGATGGGTAAATGTACCCCCTTCATAAACTTTTGTTTATACTCAAAGATTTTTACATTTACAGTAGGACTTTATCTCTGACCACTTTCAAGCAATGGCCATTTGAAATTTTGATATAAAAATCCAATGGTGTTGCTTTCTTAACCCTGACGCCTATTGCCAGGTTTAAAAAAGTTATGAAAGGAAAATACTTTTATTTGGTGTGAAACACACACATACATACAGTAGGCCTACCTGTTTTTAGGCTTTTTTGTTTGTTTTTTGTTTGTATTAATATTTATTTGATCATTATTTTATTTAGAAGCTACAAGGTTGCTAGCACAGGTGTCTAAAAATAGATAAAAAAATACTTGCACTTTCTGTTTGTAATTTTGTGTTTGAAAATACAGTATTTGAAAATAAACATTGGATTTTAGGAAATAGCCGTTCTTTTTGGTATTATTCTTTAACACTGATGTGGCCCTCCAATCAGATGACAGAAGTGGCCCCCAGCTCATTTGAGTTTCAGACCCCTGCTCTAGTCATTGTGGGTTCTCAGTAAGCTACCATGGCTGTTTAACACACAAACCCAACCCAGTTATGACACCTATGATCAGTCTCCATGGAGTGTTCTACGTTAGGGACAACATTTTGGTCCGGCTTGAAGGCACAAACTGTCACTGCTGCTTTTATCATAAATATTTATAATCTAACGTGAATATCTAATGAGGTTGATTAGAGTTCATAGTAACATGGATGCCCCCGGGGTTAGCTTATGCTAGTCTGGTGGCAAAAAATAGCCTTTCTTGGAAGTGTCTAAGATGCATTTGAGAGCTCATGACCTATAGCTATTTCATTAGCAGTCTAGTGATGATGACAAATTGTGGTGTGCAGTTACATGTTGTGTGTTCATTTTTTTAACTCTTCATCTGCATCAGTATTTAAGTAGGAACCAAAGCCATGAACACAGTTACCTTGACAATAGTTTTCTAATAACAGTCATCATTTCAGTTTTTATTAATTTAGCACATTGAATCCTTAGACATGGAAACCTCTGAAACATTAAACATTTTATTTTCTTTCTCAAGTGTCACATTTTTTAAATAGTTTTTGTTGAACTCAGATCTTTGGCTTTGACTCCTAGTGCAGAACCGCCGTGGGCTTGTGGGAACGATATCTGGGCTTATGTAACACAAACTAGAGAACACGTTATGAGGACATGACACACTGGATGGCATACTCAAGTGTGCTGAGGAGTAGGGCACTGTTGCACAGAGACCCTTTTGGTCACACAACCATGAAAGAGTCTAACTCCCAAGTAACTTGAGAGGAAGGTGTCAAAATGTGCTCTTGCAGACTATCACACTGAAGAGTAAATTATTCCTTAAGATGTACAACAGATAGATAGATAGATAGATAGATAGATAGATAGATAGATACTTTATTGATCCTCAAGGGGAATGATGAAGGGGAATGATGCCTCTGTCGTCACAGATGAAAAGCTTGCACCATTTGGCTGATTATTTTTGGTGAAATCTTGCAGCTTGTCAGTGCACCATCATCATAATCAACTCATGTGGTCACAGTTGTATGTTAATTACATTATTCAACACCTGCAACCATTTTTAAAACTTATTTATCTCCTGTGCCCCTGCTCCATGGAGAGAGAAGTGTGCGTGAATAAACAAACACGGCCAGAGCCACAGATGGAATGAGTATCCCCTTCCAGAAATCCATTTCCCGCCTAATGGGCCGACGGAGCAGCAACATTATCATAAGGACTCTGCGTGTGTGTGTATGTGTGTGTGTGAGAGAGAGAGAGGGTGTGTGTGTGAGGGGGGGGACTGTTTGCACCATTACATCCTCGTGATGATTGTAGCTGGTCACCGAGGAGCCTTACCGCGTCGCAGGACTAGCCATCCATACATCCCATCACCAATAATTCAAATGCCATTATACCAGGCTTGACTGCATGCCACTTAGAGGTACTGAGTTGTGTGTGTCAGTTCAGGAGTGGCTTTGTGTGTGTGTGTGTGTGTGTGTGTGTTCTCTGATAGAGGCTTCTCAATAGATCATCGAATGAAGTACCTGTCAGGGACTGTTTGGGTCACTTCAGTGTGTCTGTGCATTTCTGCTCCTTTTAAACAGCATGATTCCACTTGTTTCATAATTCCAATTAGTTCAAGTATGAAGGTAATGTTGCTGAGATACATTAGGCCGGTAATTCATTTTGTGATCCATATCTTTGAAGAATAATCCAGACCTTGAACTAAACACCATGCATTCAGTACAAAAGAAAGTGTTATATTCTAGGCTGTCTTTGCATTAAACAGACAGTGGTTCATTATGTGATATATTTAAATGCTGATTTATTTTAATTGATTATTCACTATACAGATCCCATTAAAACTGTGTACCATCATGTCATTTATTACAGAATTAATATATTCACTGCCACTCTCTGTAAGTTTGTGAAATATGCATGAACGTTATTGCTTTGCCGGTCAAGCTAAAAGTTGCTCTGCTTCTAAAGTTGGGAAGCTTATGTTGTGAATGTTTTAGATGATCAGTGACCCCTCAGAATTGCAAATGTCATAATTCTTCACCTTGGGAAGACATGTATAAATGTCATAATTCTTCACCTTGGGATAAATGTCATAATTCTTCACCTTGGGATAATGAGATGTATAAATGTTTATGGGAGCGCTGATACACAGGGCCAGATGTACGTACATTTGCGAACGTAGCATTATCAGCATCATGGACAAACCGCAGATTGCGAACGCTGTCAGACCCAAGTTTCTGTCGTATTTATTAAACTAGTGTAAACTGCGCCTTTCTCTGCCTTTCTCCGCCCATACTGTAAGTATTTAGGTGCAGAATAGACGTGCGCTTTCACAAGCAGTCTTTGTACATACCGTGGAATACATAATTAGGTGCTCTTTATGCTTCCCCTTACATTTCTTTACGCTAAACTCCCACTTTCATCTGGATCCTCCCATGAATGCATATGCATGACACGAAAAACGCAATGTGCCCTTTTCAGCTCCCGCAACAGGCAGTTTGTGCTTTAACATCTTTGCGGCCTGTTTGTACATACCTCGCAATGATTTTACACGCACGTTGCGAAACAAATATGCCTGAAGTGGGCACAAAAGCATTAGTACATCTGGCCCCAAGTGTCTTACTCATGATTATGTCCTTGATCATATAAGCCTTTCAGTGTATGTTCTCCCGACCCTGAGCCTGACCCATGTCTTACAAGGTACAGTATGACCTTTAGCAAATGATGGCCCATGTGCTGTAGACAGTGCTAGTAAAGCACTTCATGCATAGTGATTTGAATTATTTAAGATCCACTTTAAAACATCCAAATTATTAATGGACCCTACAAAACAACGAACCTCCTAGAACAATGTCTCTGACTCTGCAGTGGTGAAAGTTTCCACAGGCCTGTTCTTTAATTAAAATTAAAAACGGCCAGACCTGTTCTTATCTGGGCACTAGCTATGAGTGCTTCATCCTTCCACACATTATGAAACAATGTGCACCCAGATACCATCTACATACTACCAACATACTGCTATCAGTATTATATAAATAATATTATAACTTTTTAACTTAAGACATTAGATAGCATTGTCTATATTTGTATATAACATCAGAATGTTAAAGCTGTTAAAAATGTTTATATGCATTTATTACCCATGGGCCATACAGTATAAAATCAATTTGAGGGTGGAGTAAAATGCATTTTAAAAGAAACACAATTGCATTTTTAAAACATTGTTAAAACACATTAGGCAAACATGACTAAATGACTGATTCTGAGACAGGGAGGCCCATGTTCAGGTACAGGCAGTGCCTATTGTGTTTGTCACTGTAGCTGTCCACCTCAGGTTCGCTTAAATACTTTATCTCCTCTCTGTCCTGAAGTCGATGAATACATTTGTGTGACACCAGGACCTCATTACGACAGGCACATGTCAACTTGGTGCTTGTCATTTAGCAAAGGGACCCAAACACAACACCTGTACTGTAATTAAGCACTCGTCTCCGTTCCAAGGCACCTGAGTCTATGCTACTCCTCAGCTGACCACTGACCGGGCAGCAGATTCCGGTATCGCTGGTTGTCATACTAATGCAGTTTTTCGTGCTTGGACTTTTTTGAGTACTCCACTATGAAGAATGACAAATAACTGTATCAAATTATTGCTGATGACACTGAGGTATAAATGGTGATGTTAAGGTCAACATTAATGATGAGGGGTATTGATTCGAAGCTGTGTGTACTTTGGCAGTTTGAAAGATGGGCTTCATTTGGTAATATTTGTTAGCTTATTACATGCTACTGATAGCATTGTCTATGTATAATAAATGTTTAATGGAATTGTCATGTAGTTTATTACATTTAAAGATATACTTGATGCATAATGTGTGATTGTTTATCATAGAGCTTGAGTGTTTTCATTGTAAAGTATTTACAGTAGAACTTGAGGAGATGCTAAAATTACGATTACATTTAAAAATGAAAATGAAAATTTAAATAGTCAAAAGTGATTAATTACTAACTCAGATAAGAGAGTGTATTATCAAATTATTTGATGTAGTTTGGGTGAAAATATACCAAGACTTGCTGAATACAAAGACTTACTTTTCTACCCCAAATGATAGGTGAATGATTAAATTGTGAAGTTATATAACAATGGAGTAGAAATAAAATATCAGAGATGCAATGATATGCTTAAATATTAATGTAAAAAACCCAACAGCACATCAAGAAATATTATTGTTTTTTTATTGAGGTTGACTTAAAAGGTTTATTCCAGTACCATTAAGACCAGGTCAAAAACAGGACTCTGATGTTGCTCTGATATTTTGAGTCATTGAGTAAGTTCAGTCATAAAGCTCAGGTATCATCCAAACTCAGAATGTCAAAGTCAGCCTTGCAGCACTGCCCTAATTAAAAACTCCTCTATGATAGAAAAGAGAAAATCAGAACAGAGACTAAAAAATAACCACACCTAAAAGTTCAGTAGCCTGAATGCATGACATTCAAAAAATCAAACATTAATGTCCATAAGTTGAGTTATGAGTAAAAAAGTGGAATGGCACAGGAAAAAAGTATTGAGCACACTAAGAAAAAGCAGTACACAAATGCAAGGAATGGCAAGGAACAAGCTGGAATCTATAAGTAGTTAGAGAGTATTTATCCCTCTTGTGGAAATTAATATAAGCTGGGTTTGTACATATTGATGGGCTATCAAAAGTTTTTTCATTACCAAGGTGTCACACAAGAAACATTTCATAATGGGTAAAAGAGCTCTCCCAAGACCTTCGCAACCTTATTGTTGCAAAACATATCAATGGAACTGGTTACAGATGCATTTCAAAACTTCAGAATCACCCAGTAAGCAGTATTGGAGCCTTTATCTGCAAGTTGAGGGAACATCACTGCATCATCAACCGACCATGCACAGGATGTCCTCGCAAGATTTCTGACCAGGAAGTCAGAAGGATAGTCAGAAGAGTAGCCCAAGAGCCAAGGACCACTCGGAGAAAGCTCCAAAAACACTTGGAGGCAGCAGGTACAATTGTTACAGAGACAATCATAGGTAATGCACTCCACCACCATGGCCTCTATGCACTTTCACCTTGCATTTTTACACCTCACTAGTTAACTAGTGTAATGGAAATTGCCATCACTAGTTCACTTGTGGGTGTTTTGGTGCACACTAGTAAACTAGTGTCTTCACTAGTTAACTAGTGGGCATTTGTGTCATCACTAGTCAACTAGTGAGCAGTTCTGCCTTCACTAGTTTACATGTAAGTGTCACACTGAAGCCACTAGTTTACTAGCTAAAGTTCCTTTGGCCAGCATGTTAACTTGTGTGCCACATGCAAATGTTGTGGATGGGATTTCATGAAATTCTACACTGTGATTGGTTGTCATGTTCTATTTGGACATAGGGAGCCAATATAAAGCCTCAATTTCCAGAATTCTCTGCCTCCTAATTTGAATCCGACGCCACTAGTTTACTAGTATACATTTATGACCTCACTAGTTAACTAGTTTGGACAAAGGATGCATCAACTAGTTAACTAGTGAGCCTGCTGCCATCACCTAGCTAGCTAGTAAGCCATTTATGGTTCACTAGTTAACTAGTGACATTGACCTACTCAACTAGTTAACTAGTGAGGAGTTATGCCTTCACTTGTAAACTTGTGCACATTTTTGGCTGTCACTAGTTAACTAGTGTGGCCCAAAAGCCTTAATCTAGCCATCTAGTATGCATTTTTGCCCTCACTAGTTAACTAGTGGACATTTCTGCCTCTCACTAGTTAACTAGTGAAGCCAAAAATGTGTTCACTAGTTAACTAGTGAGCATTTTGGCTCCCACTCAACTAGTGTGCATATTTTGGCCCTCACTAGTTAACTAGTTCACACAAACATGGCTCACTAGTTAACTAGTTGACAAAAATGGCGTATATGTACATGACAATTATGCCTGATATCAAGATATCAGAATAAATGCTCAATCGCTTTCCATACATGACAATTATGCCTGATATCAAGATATCAAAATAAATGCTCAATCGGCTTGCCATATGCATGACTATTACTGAAGAAAATCATGTCGAAGCGGGTTGAAAGTTTCCTACCCAACATTTGGACAAGCCTATGAAATACTGAGAAAATGTATTCTGGAGCAAAATGCAACTTTTTGGATGTCATATTACACACCATATTTTGGGGGGAAATGACTGTGCATCACCGTAAAACTACCATACCAACAGTGAGGTTTGGAGGTGGAGGCATCATTGTGTGGGGCTGTTTTTCATTTCATAGTAGTGGCAGACTTTATACAGTTGAAGGAATGATGAATGGAGCCATTTTGGTCTGGGAGAATCTTGCCATCCACCAGCATTCCGCTTTATTACACATAACTCTACTTATGGACATTAATGTTTGGATTTTTTATATGGATGGATTATCTGAGTTAATACTAATGTCTGGTGAAAATTTCATGCAAATAACCTCATTGTAAGTATACTTACTGAAAAAAATGTTGACATGTTCAATACTTATTTTCCCCGCTGTATATACACACTCACACACAAAAAAACACACACACACGCACATTTCCCTCTGTCTCTGTGTCCTGTCAGTTCAAACAAACACAAGAGCAAGCAGCACATCTAATGAACATGACCTCAGCACTCCCTTCCCATCAGATGTGTGTAGTCAGCAGAGCAGCCGGCGGTACATGAAGGAAGTGATGGCACCTAATTGACCTCAAGTTTGGCGAGCTGCACTAGGAGCTCACAAGTAATGGACTAAGTTACCTTCAGGCAGTTTTCAAAACACAAAAACGCCCTCAGCCCTTAATTTAGAGAGTGTCTTTGTCAAGAGATGAGGGCTAATATTGCGCATGGTTCCCCCCGCCCCCACACGCAGACTGGAACCGGTAATGGCACTGACTTCACCATCATCACAATTAAAGACTGCGGAAAAAAATATGACAATGTTTTTCAATTTAATATTGACATTTACAATGGAAGTTTAAGTAAACAAAGCATACAAATCATAAACAGCAAATGTAGCCAAAAAATCCATTATGACAACAAAAGGGATGAGATGCAAAGAGAATTCATCCATCCATAACATAATTTCATAATGTCATTCCTCACATTTCAGCACTTTTTTCATAAACTCATTTGAGTGCTGTGTGTGTGTGCGTGTGTGTGTGTGTGTGTGTGTTAGCAGATACGGTTAGTCTAGCAGTGTAATGAAAGGGCTGGCATGTCTCCCGAGTGGATAGTTTTATCTAATAAAATTAAACCTGTTTCTCTGCTATCAAGGCAGGACTCGAAACACGGCCACGGCCAAGGATACGATGAAGGAGACATGATTAAATAAACTCTGATTACAGTGACACGCACCGGAGTCGACGTGGCCTGTTTTAATATCACCAGCACTCCAGCTGAGACGAGATTCCCTGTTTTACTTCATCGCACAGACACTCAAAAGCCATGTACAATTATGTCCTCATTAATTACCTTTTGCCATAATACGCCGAAAACGTTATGTGCATCCTCTCCTCCAGCCGGCTAATCCGCGGGCTATGCAGCAGCAGCAGTAAATCAGGGATGGGTCCTTGTATATGAGCTTGTGAAGTCGCGTACAGGCAGGGATGGATTACTGCACGGGCCTACCCAGGGGCCCAAGGGGTCAGGGGGCCCTGAAGCACAAGCCATTGCATGGAATCATTGTCTCAATATCAACACATCAGGATGTAAGCTATGAATCTGATTGAATTAAAGGGGGACCACCCCCCCCCCCCAACCCACCCACCCGCACACACACACACACACACACACACACACACACACACATATGCGACAATTAGTGGGGGGCCCTTAATACATCTGGGCCCAGGGGCCCGAAAGTTCATAATCCGTCCATGCGTACAGGCAGCCGGCGATTCACTGGTTGTTCATCGCTTGTCACCTCAATCAAAGTTGAGATTAGTTTAACTTTGTCGCACAGCGTTTTTTGTGTCTCCGATGGTTATTTCACCTGTGACGGCTGTCTAAATGCGGCTTTAAGCCTCTGAGGGGCCCAGGGGCCCAGAAGTCTGTCCTGTGCACTTAATCTCAGTGAAATATGTAAAGCATTTAGTGTTTTGGTTGTTGGATATGGGCCTTATCTGGGAAGAGGGCCAAGAGAAGAAGCCATGGTACCATGTCCCAAATAGGTCTCTAAAAAATATTTTGCCCATTATTTTCCCTAAACAGTGTCACTTGTGTAAACTTCCGATAAAGAGAATATTTTCCCCAAAAATGTTTTAGCTATTTTCATGTTACAGCAATGAAGGAACACCCATGGGAAGCGAGATGATTCCTGCATGAGACCTCCAACCTCTATTCCAGTATCCAGTCTTCATCTGTAATTATTCCCTGGACTGCTGGACAAAGTATCAGGCCCAGAGCGAATAGTAAATAGCAACTGGAGATTACAGTTCTTTTCTCTAATGTGCCTGTCTGGTTCACATCAATAAAACATGACTACTGGTCTCACTGACCACTTCAAAGATCACCATCACCAAAGATCCTTGAATACTAACCGCCTAAACCATCTCTGCCCTTACCCTCCAATTGGAAGCCAGAGCACAACAGTTGAGAGGTCACAGCCCATAGTTGACAGTTAAGTCAAAGCAATGAGCAGCTGGACAAGATATCAAGAACTGAACGATCGGGGCATATAACTGGCAAAGACACACATTTCTTATTCTGAACCATAGACTGTATAGAACTATATATACAGTCTATGATCTGAACATATGGTAGAGCCAAATATAAGCTACAGGAGCAGGTTGGACATTGACTCGTTCAGTGTTTACGTTGTGCTGACAAGTGTGCTGTGATATGTTGGGAACAACTGTCACCCTGTGTAGTATTATCTGGAAGGCATAACAGAGAGCAATGAAACAGAACCAAGGTATGCATCACTGAATTTGGTCACCAGGGGAAATAAATTGCCCAGTGAATATATTCTTTCATTTTCGTGGTCGTTTGTGTTTTGACAGGTCTTGCAGCATGTACCCTGCCTGCAAAAACAAATTGCCCAGCTATCTATTTTTCTGTTTATTTATATGTCTGGAAAATATTTGACATTTAATTTTCTAAGGCCCAATGGATGCTGTTTTCATAAACAACAATGTCAGGCAATTAACCAAGCTGCACTAGGTGCCACTCTGAGAACGAGGTGTCCATCAGAAGGCGCTAGGCTAAAGCAAACTTTCCAAACTTGTGCTCACTAGTTGTCATGGGGCGTTCAGACTGAAGCTGAAACATAGATTGTTCTCATGCTAATATGACAAAAGCCTCCAATGAGAGTGTTTTCCGTGCCATCAGATAGGCTGAATGAACTTATGGGGGAATTGCGTTGACCAGAGCAGCTTATGGGGGAATTGCGTTGACCAGAGCAGCTTATGGGGGAATTGCGTTGACCAGAGCAGCGGAATGTTGCTTCATGTTACATTTAAAGGAAGAATTTGACAACTGTCACAAAAATAGTGTAACTGATGTGCCTACAGCAGATAATGATAATGAAAGTAATGTTTTGTTCTCTAGCTCCAAGGAACAAGTCTGTATTAGACACTGCGTAGCTTGCCACAAGTGAAAGTTGGTAAACCCTAGTGCTATAGGGCATGTGGTGATTAGTGCTAGCTGCCCTGATTGCTCTGTTTGTGGAGAGTTATACTGTACATGCTCATGATGTGCTGCACCTTGGGCTAGTGATTTACTAAGCACTGGCGGACGCAGTGACAGGGGTCAGGGATGACTCTGAATGGACACCCAGTAACGGTAACAATTTTAGGCCTAATTAAGATGTCAGGCAAATGACAAAATCAGTCAATCGGCAAAATGTCTTGTTCTTGACATCATATGGCGTGAGAGCGCTGAGAGTGTCGATGTTTGTGCTTAGGATGTTGCTCATGGCTATTACTAGTAATATATATATATATATATATATATATATATATACACTATTTCAACAGATACCATCCGTTGTTTTGTCCACTCACTTCAAACTTACGAATATGGACTAAACAGTTCAACCAATAAAACTGATGTATCATTCATGTATATAGAAAGGGAGCATCCAATTCCAATTCCAGCATTAATCACATGTCTGAGATTGTATATTGCCAAGCAGGACTACTGCCTGTCAGCTCTACAGTAGTGTCAAATTTATATAAACCGTCTGAAACAGCACAGTATGTTAGATTTCTCCTCTCCAGTCTGTGGTTGCTCATTAAGTCCTGTATGTCTGTTTTCTGCCCTCCCCAACAACTCGAAGCCCCATTGATCAGACAGCGATTCACCTACCTTAGGGAGTTTGTTTGCACTCTTTTTTGAGTTCTATGAACAACACCTCGGTGTTTACAACCCTACAATCTGCTCTTGGCAATGCCGCCCATTGCCCTGACCACTCTGCCACCACTAAAGCGGCGGGAAGGCCTACTGTAGGCGTGCCTCGGAGTCCAAAACAGGCCGTGGCGTCGGCGTCTCTCAAGATTCAAGGAAATGTCTCCAGCGCATTGACACTCCCTTTCATCATTTAGTCTGAGAGGAATCTGGGATGAGCTTATTGTTTCTTCTCACAGCACAAGGCGTTTATTTTCACTCTGCATCTGAGAGAGCAGTGGTGGGGAGACGGATTCAGGGTCATGCAAGGTGTTGGCAAATGTTTCACTGTCAGGTTTCTACTTCTGTTACTCGCTGTACTTGCTGTCTCTCTCTCTCTCGAGCAAAAAACAAGAAAATGTATATTTTGTGAATAAAATAAAATGCCGTAAATATTCCTTTGGTATCAAAAGAAACTCAATGAAAATGTTACTTAACTTCTCCTAACTTCTAACTTGTAAACTGGTGTAAGTTACCAATGCAGGACCTGATCAATTTTCTGACCCAAAGTCACTCAATCCTACAGCAGACTTCAGATTTGTTTGACTGAGTTCATCATATGTATTCCATTGGCCACACCAGCTAAAGCCCAAGGTCAACAAAAACTGACCTTTGTTGCAGGCTCTATGTTTTCAGAGAGTATGAGATTGGCTAGACTGGCTATATCCCGATGCTTGTGTTTGTATTCCTGGTCTTATCCTCCATGTTATGAACTCTCTTGGGCACATCTGTCCATTTCGTTCCACGTTCTGCCAGCCAGCCCGCCAGATTGGTGCAGAAACCAATTTGTCTTTGAGTGGAGGTCAGTGGTTCAAAACGTGAAAGTTTCTCAGTGGGTCTGACTTGGACCAGGCGCCTATACCTTCCATCCAACACCCCCCCCCCCCCCCAAGTCCCCCAGCCACCCAGCCCCATGTTACGGATCACCTAAATTAGCTCCTGTGGCACTGTGGAAGAAATCCCTTGGTGCCTTTCTTTCACAGCCTGAGTGATGCCTACTGGCCAAATTGGGTTGTCTATCACACCCGCAGGGTAACTGCGTATGCATACACACACACACACGCACTCCCTCTTTGTGGATACAGAAAGAGGTAGACGCTTAGCTGTGAGCACAACAACACTTACTAAACATGGAGGAGACAAAGGCGAGCATTCAGAGAGAGAGAGGGGGGGGGGGGCATTTACACAAACCCCAGATTTTGACCGATCAAGAACTTTCCTCTTCAAGTGAAGCAGGAATGACCTCCACAAAGTTCAAAACAACATCTGTGTTGTGGCAGCGATCACATAACTGTCTCCCAATGAACTCCCCCATCCCCCATTAAAGGTGCAGTCAGCGATCGTGCACAATTTCAAGCCCATACAATTTTTTGTCACGTTCTGCATTCATCTCCTTACCAATCCTTCATCAAGGATGCACCGGGAGGTGACTTGGTGGATTGAAGATTCCAGAATGTGTTATGTCAGTTCAGCCGTGACACACACAAACAGAGAAATATTTACTAAAAAAAAAACCGGAAACATTGCAGAACCACTCAACTTTATTAATTTATGGTGAATAAATATTACACTACTGTGCACAGCCCCATATGCTTTTCTGACGTGACGATGCTAGCACGCTAGCAGCGGTTAGCTAACTATGCTAACGTTAGTTATCTACAAGTCTCCTCCAAGTGACAATCATATTATACACAATGCTGGCAATGCTGAGAACAATTAGCATCCTCGTTTATCTTACTTACATTGAGTTGATTGTGTGGCTTAATCCACAGATGTAGTGAAGCACTGTTTCGTTTTGGTTTGCTAAGGAGTAACCCATTGCTTAAAATAGTGGAGAGCTGGGATATGAGAACATTGTGTGGAATCTTCGCATTGTATCGCGGAGTGATTTATTATTAGCTGTACAAAGTCTGAGTTGAAATATCCAGGGATATTCGGCTACTTGCCAAAACGAAAAAATAAACTCCATGATATGTCTCTTTACACTTATTTGTTACCGTTTCGTCGTGGCTTTTGCTGAGAAACAAATAGTTCGCAACACACGCTGAACTTGAATCAAACATTCTTTAGAACACAGCTGATCAACCGTCTGCTTTCACTTTTGAATGAAGTTCCAAGCACAAACTCCGTTGCCATTGACAGCGGTCATTCTTGTTTTCAGAGGTCCTTTCCCAAGAAATAATGACCACTAGAACTTTTGGAAATCCCATTGTGAAGAGCCGTATAATAATAGGTAAATAAATGATTAGACTGTCGAGCTGATCCTAGAGAGAGAATGGCTGCTGTTGGCAAGAATGCTGCTGTCTCAAACTTCAAGTTCAAACTTTCAAGAACGGGAGACTGTTCTTTAACGTACTTTGTATTGAGAAATTGTACACAGCTTCTTTTTCATTACAAATGAGCATATGAAGTGTCAGGAGTAAAGAGATTTCATGTTAAGCGGTTCTTGAGATATTGACATGTGGCAGTTGTAGCCCACTATGGAAAGAATTTCACAAAATGTAGAAGATTTGACATTATATCAAAAAATATTAGCAATAAAATCATTATGGACCATACCCTGATAATTAAATGATGTCAATCCTATCCTGTCTACTGAATCTTTCTGGTAGAACTATAATCCTTACAAAAACAATATGGGTTCCAGCGGCATCTCTGCTTTGACCCCTAATAATAAAAATGAAAGAAAACAATATGTGAATACATGTGCAATAACATAACTATAAATTATTGGAATGAAATAATATTTATGCACTATGCTGCATCATGGTGCAAATGCCCTATTAGATGAAAGTAAGCATCTGGAAAGAGAAGTCAGCCAAAAGCTTGATGGGAAAAGACAGTATGCCTAGCCAGACCACAGACAACAAAGAGAGAGGCCGACTTGGCTTCTCTCTGAAATAGAACAAAGAATGAGTGTGCTGGCACGAGTTATCAGTTCTAGCGTTTTATGAATTATTCCAGACCTGCTGTAGATTCCCAAAAGCATTTGGAGGTTACAATCATTATCATTTTGAATAATTTCCTTTCTCCCACTCTCTTTTTACTCTCTCTCTCTCTCTCTCTCTCTCTCTCTCTCTCTGCTTTAAAACAGTAACTTCTTCTTTAACATGCTTTTTTTTTCTTATGACACATTGTTTTTCCTACAGGAAACACAACCCGTTGCACATTTAAATCGCTATGCCCCTGTCATAAGTGTTGATTATTGTGTTTAAGAATGGCAAGATTTGTGATTTCTCCAAACAGCTGTGCAATCATTACATCCATTCTTTTCTCCTCTAGCTGATAGCCTTCTCCTCTAATCCAAATGCATTAAAAGGACTATTGTGGATGGAAGCAACAAGACAAGCTTTAGTGATAATGTGACACTCACAGTGTATCAGTGTGGTCCCTGTTGGGTGAAAACACATAAAAAGTGTTATGGAAAAAATTACACTTTTCCTTGCCTCTCTTGGCAGCCTCGAGCAAAACTTCCACTCTTCACCAACCTCAGCATCTAACAGTATGCTAATCAGTCTTCTCGCCAACACAACAGAACTTCATAACACATTTTCCATTTTTTTTTTAATTGTGTTACCTGAACAGTCCCTGTCAACCTCCATTAAGTAAAGCTCACCATTTGAAGATCAGATTCTTCATGCAGTGAATAGTCAAAGAGGTGGAAAAAAGTTCATTTTGTTTCTTCCTCTTAGGAGATGTGTTTTATATCTAATGTGAAACTTGTGAGTATCACACAAACACACACACACACACACACACACACACACACACTGTACACACACACACACACACACACACACACACACACACACTGTGAATCAAAACGTCCTGAATCAGAACCTCCATACAATTTCTGCTCCAGTTGATAAACCCTTCCCCATCGATTCTTCACAAGTGTGAGTCGAACATTCACTATATGATGAATGTTCTAAAACATTCGATGCATTCTATTAGTCCCAGAGTAAACATAATGGTGCTGGATCAATTATGGAAGAATGTCACTCGAGATTGAAGTTGTTCTATAAATTTAATTTCAGCCCAAATGGCTCAGTTGGTTGTCTATTGACTCAACAGCCATTGCCCCATTTTTCTGGCTAACTGGTGTTGTTGAAGCCTGAGGGAGATTTCATATGAACACTCACATGTTCAATAAAGCAAGAGCATTTGAATTAACATTTCATACTCATCACTGGGTAACATATCATATCAGGAAACGTGAGCTGTGTTGGGCAGAGCTGTGTATTTTATTGATCCTCCTGTGCGGAACCACAGATCTTTGAAGGACATGATTGGTTTTACTCTCAAGATGTCTGCATAATTAAATTCCGCTTTATTTATAAACTGCCATAACATATATCTCAAGGCATTTAGATGTTGTTTTTAGTGTACATAGGCTGCTTTGTTGGTGAATTTTATATCTGAAATATAGATGAGCTGTATTGTATGTATATCTGAAATATAGCCCAACTTGAACTTAAACTCTCTAGAGCAAACACTAAGGTGACAGGAGCAAGGGCTTGAGTCAAACCAGAGCTAATAAGGGGGCACCTTATCTTTTATTTTATTTTAAAAATGATTTGCGATGCGGCTGGGTAAAGAGGTGATTTTCCAGGATAGGCATAACAGACTGCTATGTTATCAACAGCCATAGCCTTTGAGTGACAGAAGAGAGCTGTCCGTTTTGTCCTTCGTGAGTAATAGTGGCTGTATGCATGAGGAAAAATAGCCCTAGTATGACCACAGAGACCACACATGTTCAGCTAATTTATCAGCTCGAGAGCTGTCATTGACTAATGCTCAAACATTAGCCACAGATGTGCCACACAGGTCATTCTTAATGCTGTCCATCTTTCCCAATTATATTTTCCAAATCTGTCCATCCATTCTAAACTGACATGTTTCATAAATAGCCTACCCACATTGCTGAGATGTACTCACCTCTCTTATACTGTATTTGTCCTTAATTTGTCTTTTAAAAGTCCTGACCAGCCTCCTCTCCTGAAATATAAAAGTGATTTTGAATATCTCCTAGTCTCTTAACTTGTCTGAAAATCCCCAGAATGAGTTGACATGCCTTGTGAAGGAGATAGCATATACCGGTAATAGGAAATAGGAATGAGCTATAACCTTAGAGAGATAAGTACAGGGTAAATGGCTAATGCAATACAGAGCTTCAGAAAGAGAAGTCATGGATTCCCTGCAGCAATGCCAGTCAAATAACATCCTGAGCCAAGTGTACTCATACACTCTGTACTTAAGGAATCATTAGAATCAAATAAACAAATAAATAAATGAAAATAAATAAACACCTGTGTTTCACTGAGCAACAGACCTAAAACAAACCTGCACCCTTTATTATTGGGTTTGAATGTAACCTTTCATCTGGTTCATGGTATTCCCTCAGTCCTAAACAGCCCACCATGCACTTTAAACCATAGACGTAAGAAAACCAGAAAAGTAATTAAAAGCCTTATAGACCTCAAAACCATAACAAAAGACCAGGGATGCAAAAAAGTAATTACAGCACCAAAGCTGTCAAAACCACAAAAGGATCAATTGCTCTAGAGATATCTATCAATTCCCTTTTTAATTATTTCCCCAACAAAAACAACAATAACAACATAGTGTTGTTTTCAACATATTCAATAGTGTGAACTCTGTATTTTCTGCATAAAGAGCTTTGGAGCATAATGAGCCTTATCACCAAACTGTTTTCAGTAGTCTGCTTTAGTTGTCTATTCATCATGAATTAAGACTCGCCAGCAACCAGACAGAATTTTGGTTGTATGAAAACTATGAGAACAGGCCACAGTTTGTCTTTATTTTATTCGTATTCATTTCATGAAATACAGCATTCCAATAATGCTGCAAGGGATGTGTTTGATTTATTTTTCTTTCTTTTTTTAAAAAAAAAGAAAAATATCTCAACCTCTTGTGTGTGAGGTGTGGAGAATCACTGCGAAATTGTGATATCTATCCTGTCCTATACCCAGAGGCCTTTTAGTTCTACACTAAATACAATAGTATTGCAGTGTTACATCTTTAATTGAGAGGATCTCCACCTCCACAACTTCCTCATTAATTCCCCTCTCATCATTAGATCATCAGTGAGCTGGTTTGAGAACATCATAAAAGCTGGACTTTATTGAGCTCTATTTAGCTGACACAGAGCATCTTGGCTATTAAAGGAAGATCTCTGTGAGTCAATGAAACACATTAATTCATTGACGTCGGCTAATGAGGACATGGGGAAATATACAGTACTGCTGTTACTTTATTCCATCACTCATTGGCCATTTGTAATATTTATTTTGTGATCTAACTAACCCAGTGACCTGATGGGATATGTCCTCTGTATACTGATAGGGGCCTGGATAGACTGGCTGGGTAATGAGGGGTGCGCTGTACTGTTCAGCCTCTCCTGCACTAGGGGACATGGGATTGAAGTCTCAGAACCACCAGTTATATCCACTCAGACTGCAGGGTGGAGTTACATCCACTCAGACTGCAGGGTGGAGTTACATCCACTCAGACTGCAGGGTGGAGTTATATCCACTCAGACTGCAGGGTGGAGTTACATCCACTCAGACTGCAGGGTGGAGTTACATCCACTCAGACTGCAGGGTGGAGTTACATCCACTTAGAGTGCAGGGTGGAGTTATATCCACTCAGACTGCAGGGTGGAGTTACATCCACTTAGAGTGCAGGGTGGAGTTACATCCACTTAGAGTGCAGGGTGGAGTTACATCCACTCAGACTGCAGGGTGGAGTTACATCCACTTAGAGTGCAGGGTGGAGTTATATCCACTCAGACTGCAGGGTGGAGTTACATCCACTTAGAGTGCAGGGTGGAGTTACATCCACTCAGACTGCAGGGTGGAGTTACATCCACTCAGACTGCAGGGTGGAGTTACATCCACTTAGAGTGCAGGGTGGAGTTATATCCACTTAGAGTGCAGGGTGGAGTTACATCCACTCAGACTGCAGGGTGGAGTTACATCCACTCAGAGTGCAGGGTGGAGTTATATCCACTTAGAGTGCAGGGTGGAGTTACATCCACTCAGAGTGCAGGGTGGAGTTACATCCACTCAGACTGCAGGGTGGAGTTACATCCACTTAGAGTGCAGGGTGGAGTTACATCCACTCAGACTGCAGGGTGGAGTTACATCCACTCAGAGTGCAGGGTGGAGTTACATCCACTTAGAGTGCAGGGTGGAGTTACATCCACTCAGACTGCAGGGTGGAGTTACATCCACTCAGACTGCAGGGTGGAGTTTCTTTTCTCTTTTCTTTTCTTTTTGTCTTCGAGGATATGATTTGCACAAGTGTAGAACCGTTTTGTACCTGTGGAATTTATTTTGTCTGTGTGCAAAAAAAAATGCGTAACTGCAGAAATATTTTGTGCACTTGTGAAAAACATTTGTCCACAGGGATTTAGTTTGAATGTGTGTGGAACAGCTTTATAGCTACAGGCAATAAAGGAGCGTATGTTTGGGAGAAGTGCAACATCTATCTTTCATGTGCAAACTGGATCTACGAAGTTACAAAACTTTTTTACACACACAAATTTTGGCAGCGCTTTGTCATCGTTTCTGAAGAGCCAATCAGCGAATTTTGGCACGGTCTTGACAGCGCAGCACATCTCTCGGCCAGGATCACCTGATAGGCTAGTAAGTAGGTGATGCAATGTGCTGATTGGCTCTTTAGAAACGATGACAAAACACTGCCAAAATTTGTGTCTGTAAAAAAGTTTTGTAGCTTCGTAGATCTAGTTTGCACACAAAAGATAGATGTCGCTCTTCTCACAATTGCTGCCTAATTGCCACAGCTACAAAACGGTTCTACACTTGTGCAAATCATATCATCGAAGACAAAACTCTAGTACACATGTGAATATCTTTTTACGGGCACACAATCTTTATGGCGTTGTTTTGACTCCATATCTCTCTCTCGCTCTCTCTCTCTCTCACACACACACACACACACACACACACACACACACACTCTTTTCTCTTTCTGCTCTGTACCCTCTCTCTCTATCTCTCTCTCTCTCTCTATCTCTCTCTCTCTCCCTCTCTGTCTATCTTTGTTCAGCTCAGCTTCTTGCCAGAGTAAATGGCAATCTGTATTCCGACATACCCAGAGCTACATGCAAGTCCTCGGCTTTCAGCGTTGGCAGCACTCTGCCACATAAAAAGTGCTTTCCCCTCAGATACAGAGAAACCACTCCAAAAAAAGGCCCCCACTTTCCCCTCAGATCCAGAGAAACCACTCCAAAAAAAGCCCCCCGTTTTATCTCTCCCGGGGCGGGGCAGCAATTTTGTTTTGGTAAACAGCAGCTGCTGCACATGGACGTGTTAGGCCCATTAAAGAGACAGCCGTAAACAATTTTCCACTTTTGAAAACATGCTTTTATAAGCAACTAATACTGTTATCATATTCAAATTTATGGTATATAGTCCATTTAAAGGGACACCAGGCAACGTTTTCGTGTTAATTACTCATCTTCGTAAGTCGGTATATGGTTAAATGACCCATTACAGGGCGAATGAAGACTCTCTCGCCCGCCCCTACTGCCTGTAGGAAGAATATCCCGCTTGCAAGTTCAGTGTATCGTACCCGCCGACCGAAGCAGGATCAGTTTACATCCTGCATCCACAGCACAGAGGCAGGCTAACGAAATGCTAGCGATTGTTGCTAACGTGTGTATAATGGCAGAGCCGGCGAAGAAGCAGTGAAAACCCTTGACGGAAGATGCAAAGAAAAGGAAAAGAGCTTCAGACCGAGCGAGGGGGAGTTTTGTAGAGAAAAAGCATCAGGCTTGCCTGGTGTCCCTTTAAATATAAACATACCTGTCCAACTAATTGCCACATTGGGGACAAATAAAGTGTTTGTTTGGTTGATTGATTGATTGATTGATTGATTGATTGATTGATTGATTAATTGATTGATTGATAGGCTAGGCACTTGTCAAACAAGTCCACGAGAATGTAAATTAACAAAAAAACCTTTCACTGTATATCACCAACTTCATCGGCAGTGAACATAAGTTAGGATGTCAGCATGCCTTTTATCAGAGCCAACTGTGTTGTCGTTTCCATTTGCAGATATTTCTGCATGAGTTTTTTTAATAGGTAGATGGCTAGTTTTGGATCAAAACTCGAAAACGGATACTTCAAAGTGGGGAGCTCTTTACGAGATGCTGCGTCTGTCCAACAGGGCTGTGTAGGAGGGTGGGGCATTGGACGCTGACCAGGATGTTTGGACAGAAACGCTGCAGAGTTGGACAGGGCTGTTGGGCTTGGATTGAAGAGACCAATAGCAAATCATGGCGGGCAACTTTGCCAAGGGATGCTGGCACATTTCACACATCTTTCATCCATGAATCACTCATGACACTACTGTATGAACAGTGACACTTTAGTCTCATACTGCTCTTGGTTAACAAAAAAAAGCTGGATTCCTGGTATCTGTGTAATTCAAAGTGGACATGCTTTTTCTTTTACATACATCTTATAGTTAGAGGTTAGAGGCCTATTGGTATGTAAAGGTCTGGTATCCATTAAATAACCTCAGGGTATAATGAGGTTGTTTGCTCCAGCATACCCTCCTGACAGTGCCATTGGCAAGTGTTTGAACTGCCAGGGAGCCCTATCCTAGGTTTGCTTAAGTGCTCATGTTGGTGGGTTTTTAATGCCTTTTAATCTGATAGGACAGTGGGAACAGGAAATGACCCAGGTTGGACTCGACCCCAGGTCCCCATTGGCACGTAATGAACCCAGGTGCCCGTGGGCACGTAGACCCCAATATGGCATGTATGCTGTAACCAGTTGCGCCACCAGTTTCACGCCAGTTACCCCCCATAATGCACTAGTCTTGTCCCTTGTCCTGTTTGGCCTCTCCTTCCTTAAATGACTTGCAGGAAGCCACTACAGACTTCACCTTCAAGCTCCATTTACCACTCAACTGATCAACTGTCCATCCATACACATCCCTCTGTCCAACATAATGTATGGCCAGCCATACTCCATACATACACATTTAGTTCATATGGTTCTGGTTCTGTTTTTTTAGTCAACTTTACCGAGGGTGTCAATAATTATGTAGGGCACTGTCATACTACTTCTGTCGGCCCAGTCACATCATAACTTCCACAGTGACGTTTCACTAATAAGCAAAGTGTTTCCCAATCAGTCTATTTCACTCATACAGTAGCACTGTTGCATCACTTCCTGTGTCACAGTCACAAGGTGTGACTCAAAAATGATGAGACAAATGTTGTGATTCAATTATAATGAATAAAATATCTTTATAGTGGACTGTATTAATTTCTGATGAAAGTCTTATTTTCATATAGCCACACCTGATGTATTTACTCGTGATTTATTTCTCTCCCTCTCCCATCTCCTTTCCTGGGTCTTGCCCTCACTGTATCTCTATTCTGAGCTCTGCTCAAGATTTCTTCCTGTTACTTGATACTTTATCCCTCACTACTCACAAGGCTATGTGCAAGCACTCCAGGGTGAAGGCCCCAGGCGGTGGGAATGGTTGTGAGGTCATGTTCTTCGCAAGTTAACAAAATTGAAACAGAATGGAGTTACTGGATGAGTCATCGCTGACTGGCGAATCCGGCGATGAAAATCCATGTGGCCTCCACCTCCCTCTTCTCTCTCTCCATTTACTTTCTCTTTTTATCTCTCTCTCTCACTCTCAAAAGATAACTTTCTTAACCTCTAGGAGTGGTTGTTGCTCAGGCGACAGCTCTACTCAGGAGGAGCCCGTGTGCATATCGAAGTGGAAAAGAAAGTACAACATGTTGAACACTTGGCAGATGGGTCCCTGAGGCCCTCACAGGCTATTTCAGTACAGATCTCAATTAGCTGCATGGTTGCCTTCTCATGTGCTATTATCTGAGCCTATTATACTTGAAAATGAAAAGGGAGGGTTGAAGAAAGTTGGAGGTTGGTGGAGGTGGGGTGTGGTAAGGGATAATGGTGGGTGGTTGAGATACACTGCGAAGAACAGCAGCGATGAGTGTGTGCCCATGGCGACGTGGTATGGAAATTACCATCTCACCTTTGTTCAAGAGGCAACAACATTATTCTAGCAGAGCAACTCAAGCATAATACAATGTGTTAAATCAATCTGCTCACTTCAGGTTTTTTTTTTAGTTACAGAAGGCATAGGATTCTAATTTCCCTTGCTAATGCACATCAGTGTGATACAGTAGCTTATATAAAAGGAGGGGGACTTCTTCAAAGGTTACATCGAGAATATGATTACTGTGGCTAATAATTACAGAAATGCCATATAGAATGGTAACACCTACAGGAGTAGTCTGTAAGGCAGATACAAAGTTTAGTATTTCTCTTTACTGTCAGCATGTTTATTATTACATTCCTCAAATGCTGCTCATACTGTAGCTGAGGAGATAGCTGGTAGACGTGTGTCACATGTCATTAAACTTTGGCCCAATTCACTATCTAAATTGCTTATCAACTGCCCAAATACAATATATGCAATATATCTTGCCATATTTTTTTATGAAATTAGTATTGGCCTCTTTGCATTTTTAACTAAGGTAGTATGATGCCAATACACCTGCAGTGCACTTCACAGCCATCATTCAGTTGATGCACGTCCTCTGTTTCCAATTACCTCCCGCTTGCCAAACTAAAGAGAGCCCTTATGAGTCAGGTTTTATTTGTGTTGGCACCAATCTGTGGATGGCCTCAGAGATGGTTTTGAAATGGGAGCCTTTATCATTACATGGTCTGGTTCTCATCGAGTGTAGGCTACCCTTCCACCTCCAGCTTAACCCACACTACTTTACTTTCTCCCTAAGCCCCTCAGGCGCTACAGTGCTTGGACTCTTGGCAGGCCCACGATCCCACTCGGAAAGTGATCCCTCTCCCAGGGCCCCTTCCTCACACAACATCCCCAACAGAATTGCATTCATCTGCTGCTGCAGTCTGTCATGTCTGAAAAGCAAGAATGGAAGTACAGTATAGACCCTTTCAACAATAAAAACAAAAAAAATGCTTCAACATTCTATTTGGTTTCCAATCTACTTCCTCTGCATTAAGATAACATATGGAATGTTAAAACGGAAGCCTTGTGGGTCCAACTATGATGCTGATAATGGAATTCTCTTGAAAGGGTCTATATTTTGGCAGTCCCCATGCATATTTGATTGATATAATAATGGCATGAGACATAAAATATTACATTTTAGCTGTAGTCTGTGAAACACTTCCTCTCAACACTTTATCATCACTTTCATCTCAACTATGCCGCTCCTCGTTGTAACCATCTGAAATGTCTGGGCAGGCCAATATGGCTTGGCCGGGCCAACACATGGAGGTGTCGGTGTGTTGTGGCATGGTTTAGTTGTTTGGAAGCTGTGAAACAAGCCAAGATTGGCTCCTCTGAGTGAAGTCAACTCTGGGCTGCGGCCTTACTCTTTTGTGTGTGTGTGTGTGTGTGTGTGTGAGAGAGAGAGAGACAGAAAGAGAGAGAAACATACATAGAGACACAAATTCTCCCTCCGTCAAAGATTGCAATCATAGGGCATTTGTCACTGCTTCTGAGAAAGAAAGCCGGTCTCACTGCAAGAAAGAGCGTGTATCCAGGACTTGAATTCCAATACTCTCCCTTGCACACCTTTAGATCTAATATAACTACTTTAACAGACTTTTCACAGGTGAGCCTGGATCAATGCTTCTTCAACTACCAGTCTAATGCTACACTTCAACATCTTGACACATTTTCATACGGTTTTAATTAGTGCTGTCAGTTAAACGCGTTATTAACGGCGTTAACGGAAACCTATTTTAACGACGTCAATTTTTTTATCGCGAGATTAATGTTCATTTTGGTGTAACAAACTTTGTAGTTTTTTCACATGCTGTTGCAACAATTAGTAACGTTAGAACAACTACAACACCACACCGATCTAGCCAGACCGGAAACTAAACAATACGCACTGACGAATGGAATGGAACAGAACATGCCCCCTTTTAGGGGGAAGATGACTGATAAAATGGAAATCTATGCTGCATCAAAGTGGAGAGCGAAACGTGCTTATAGTAAACTTACTAAATCTTGAAACAAACATGAATAAAAGGCACAAAATATAGTTGGTGTAAGAGTTGTCTGTGTGTTTATGGGATTAATGTGACCATGTTCCTATGTTTGGCTCTCTCCAGTTTACTAACAGGAGTGTCACGAATGTATCGATAGGCACAGTCAAACTGCCCGTGGCTGACTATAGGCTAATTAAGTTCAGCAAGCTTAACTTTACATGTCATAACATCAACTAAACATAAGTCACACATTCATTCTATCACTTGTAATATGAACGTAGCCTATTTCCTACAACTAGGTGAGATAATTGGCTATGTTATACTGAAGTTCCACAGTTAGCTAGCTAGTAAGCTAACCGTTTTGCATGGGATATTATGGTAAGTGTACATGCTAAATTTGTATAATACATGGGGTATTGCAAACGAATTAGGTTGGTAATGTACATCGTTTCGACATGAGTAAGTTACATAAACACAATTCTTCATAACTGCCGTGTTGGTAAAATGATTGAATGTCCTGTGAATTAATAACTAGATGTAATGTCAACGTGTGATTACTAGCTGTCTTTCAATGATATAATGTTAACATGTTTTCCGCTAAAATGGGGCGTGATGCAGATCAAATGTATCTTTATGATGATGCGCCGTTAGTAGGCTACGTAAAGGCATGCTGCACACACTTGGTTGGGCTAACGAGCCGGCCAAAGAATAGTAGCCTAGGCTGACTCATTAGTTGTGTGCCGGCAAAGATTTTTTCACCGTCACTTGTTCTGTTATCAACATTCCTCTTCAACATTCCTGCTACTATTTGCGATGCACTCTGCTTTCGACATTCATTTACATTAGATTCCATTCTTTTCAATACAACTCCGCACACCAGCATCGCCCTTTGCAGCCGTGTAAATCACGATTCAGTTATATTTGGTCGCTGCTCCATAAAATCCATTGTTCATCCAGTGTTTGCCTGTTAAAAACTTCGGCGTTGATGTGTGTGCCAAGTGACAGTGCACCATAGACTGTAGGCCTATAAAATGGCAATGCACTCATGTTGAAAAGTTCCTTATTTTCAACTGAACTCAAAGATAATGAATATAGTATGAATATAATATTTTCTGTTTGTTATGCCCTTTATAATGTGTGTAGGCCTACATTTTGTGCATACACTTCTGCAGTAGCATTTATTTCCGTTTATATCAGCTATATTTCTGAAGAATATATTGTGTTGCCTCAGGTCTGCTGCACATCTTTTAAAATTTGATTTGAAATAATCAAATAGACCTATGTCTTAAAGTTCAGTTAATAAAGTAACTTGCTTTGCTTTCATTTGAATCAAGATAAACCATAATTGCTTTATTGTTAATATGGACTCCTGGAAAGTTCAGAAATGCAAAATAATAGAATTTTAATCATATGATAAAATATGTGATTAATCGTGATTAAAAAATTGTAATCGTTTGACAGCACTAGTTTTAATTGGAGTTTTCATATCTAATTTAAACTAAAAAAAAAGCATGATCTGTAAAAATAACACCCAGTATTAGCACAATCAATCATGTATTTTCTTTGCCTGAGTTAAAGTAGCACAATGGAGTTTCCAATTAATTTTGGTGCAACAATGACTCATTATACAGAGAATAAAGGCTCTGACATTGGCAATGCATGTAATGCACACAATGTACTATGTTCCGTTTGTGGCAAGTGGTATGGTTGTTAGGGGCTTTGAGCCCAGATATATTTGCTGACTACGCCACGAAGGGACTTGCACCCAAAGATATTACTCACACAGTAACCTTAACCCAATAAGGCACTCAGGTTCGTGAACTGAATTGGAGACGTGGTTCCATAAAGAAAATCAAGCTTTTATTGACAATAATCGATTAATATTGACATTGTGCTAACTGGCCATCCCTGCTACACATAAAATACTTGATTAAAACTCCATAACTTCAGGGAGAAATAAAATCAGTGCCAGTGAAGGCAACATACCATTCAAGCAAGGTCTTACTTCACAGAGCCCAGTGCGACTGGCGTAAATTCCTAAAACCCCAAAACATCTTTTAACAAAGCTAAAATGACATACTGAAAGTTTCCCTAGAATGTTGTGAAATGGATAACGTACCACCTCAATCTATGATGCAGGTGGAAGTCCAACACAAGGGATTCTATAAAGAGGAAGCCCTACAGTAGGTGTAAGCAGCAATGTAAACAGATTTAGTAGCCTAAAAGAAACACAGGGAGCTCAATCATACCTGCGCCAACTACGAATGTCGGGGAGGCAAAAACGGGGCGAGCCTTTGATGTCTGGCACCTCGTAACGAGTGATTCTGGATTTAAATAAAGGCGCACCGATAGTGGTTGGCTCGTTACAGTGAGCCATTCACAATGCAGCAATCGGAGCTCAAATGAGAAGTGGGCCTACACCACTTCATCCTGCTACACGTTGTTAAGTTAAGATTGTGACTGGTTGTCGGTTTTAGATGAGCTTGGTATCGTCTTAGCGCTAAATGCTGTTGAGTATTGATGAAAAGTGAAAGTGGCATAGATATAAATTATTCTGTGGTGTCCCTTTAAGTTATGCCAGTGTGTAGTGTAGTTCTTTTACACATAACTCACATAACATAGTTTAGTCAAAGCAACAAGATGACACAACCGTCTCTTCTACAGTGTGGATTTTAGCGCCTGTTTCAGATGTAACCTCAAATAAGCATGTGCCACCTATCTGACAGGCAACATGGATTGGAATGCTTGATTTGGACGCAGAAGGGCACTAGGAGCTCAGCGAACATTTATCTCCAGACTCTACAGATTCTCCTCTCAGGCTCTGGGTAGGGAAGGTGACACTGAGGGATGGCTTCCTTCTGTCCACACACAGACTGTAACGTCCCCTACAGCTCTCCATGACCCTGCCTCTCTATTCATCTCTGTCTTCCTGTCATACACAGACATTTTGAGAGAGAAAGACTAAACTCACAAGCACATTCTCCACACATATTATATATCTATAATTTCTTTCTTTCTTTACTTTCTTTCTTTCTTTCTTTCTTTCTTTCTCTCTCTCTCTTTCTTTCACGCACACAAACACACAGAGGCAATACACATACACTCATGCGCTCTCTCTCTCTCTCTCTCTTGCTGCTGGTCTTTAGGATTGAGGATTGATGATGAGAAGGTTATGGCACCACGAAGAACATATGGGATACTATGCCAGCCCATTCATCATGGCTACACTAATTGCCCCTACATTCATCAGAAGTGCTCCCGTCAAGCTCTCTAAAGCCTTTCTCCTCCTCTCTCTCTCTCTCTCTCTCTCTCTCTCTCTCTCTCGTGGAGAAAAAAAAAGCAAATATTTAATTTTCATTTGTTTAATGTTCCCCTCTGGACACGGCATCTCTAATTTGCTTTCGCAGTCCAGTCCCTTCTGCAATCATGTGTTTCCCCCCTGCTGCACTGACATTAGATCAACACATTTCAGCTCTCCCCCTGCTGCACTGACATTAGATCAAAACATTTCAGCTCTCTTATCTGTGTGAATGCAGACAAAGATCATGGAGCTTTTTCATCTGAATTAACAAAAGCTTGTCGTTCTTAAATGATTTTGGGAAAAGCTATCTCAAAAAAATCATGCACATTAAAGAAGTGCGGTGGGTAAAACAAAAGCAGCCTTTTAGACTATTCATGAGAAATAATAGTCAAGAGAGTTTGTTTGGCTGTTAGCCACAGGCCTCTGCTCACTGTAAAAATTGCAGCTGCTACAGGGCATAACCTTCTTTTAATAGCCTTGCTGAACTGTCTTTGTGATCTGGAAAAGCTGTTTAGGGAGGGAAATAAGGAGAGTTTCCCCTTTCTATTGGGCACACAGAGACAACCATCTCTTTCAGCTATTTCTTCACAGAATATTGATCGGAAGTTTGGAATATATGCTATGATCACTTACATTACAACACATGTACAGTATAACACTATTATTATAGAGTAATACACAATACACAAATACACTTCGCTGCAGGTCGTGGCGGCATTACCACCTCAAACGTGCATTTTCTGATAAGCGAAAGCTGTGTTGTCCATTATGCCTTACATAATCAATACATCCATCATTCTATTATTATTAGTAATACAAAATACATGTGTAACTTTATTATTATACATTATCGACATACATCAAACTATTTATTAATTTCTGATTGGATGAGAAGCATTCCATGAGTCATCATGAGTAGCAATATCGCAGCACAACCCACTTTTTACTGCCTGTAATCACTCCGCATATTGCATTGAATTATCCAACACGAACAGTCCATTCCAGACATGTGGACTCGAGACACATGACTTGGACTCGAGTCATGATTTTAATGACTTAAACTTGACTTGATCAAATTTGGCATGACTTGCGACTCGACACCAACAGCATGTTACATAAAGATGATACTTTTCGGGTCCTCTCCATTAAGATCCAACTTGAATTTATGCTACTGCATTTACTGTAATTGAGAACGCTCTGAGCACACACAAGAGGGAGAGAAAACGAGTGGCAGGTTTCAGCTGGCTCGTCATTGTTGATCATTATGAGAATGTGTGGACAGTGGCACACAATGGGCTTAAAGTGACAGTGCACCATTTAGAAATTAGTTAAACAGCATCAAATGTGTAGTATTTCTTAAGAAATTAATACTTTAAAACAAAATTACTGTGTAATTATTATCATTTAAATAATATAAAAGTGTTGACCTTGGCTTCCCTTATGAGTCGCCACTGGCAGACAGCCTAATAAATAGTTTGCAGGCAAATCTGTGGCCTAGCACAGTGAAATGCCATCAGTCAAATTATTACTCATCCTTACAGTGGGCTCCGCAATTTGGAAAAACAATATATAATTGCAGCTGTGCTGAGTGTTATGTAGCTATCCGTTTTGTACAGATTACTCAGGTATGCACATTACACAGGTATGCGCAAACATATATCGTAAAAGAATTCAAGACAGAAACATTGAACATATTTTAATCTGTATTTATAAAAAAATACTGTGGATTAGATGGAAGTGTTAAAATTATGATCGATAGTCTAATAATGGCATTATTAAGAGTATACCTGATGACTTGTTCAGGACTTGAAAAAGATTGGGACTTGGACTTGGACTCGACTTGGCTTTGATGTGTGTTGCCTAATTGCCTTCGGCATTCAGTCTTTGACCTCGTATCTACTGGTTAAGTAAAACCAGTGAGAGAGCTGCAGGCCACTGCCTGGATAATAGTTATTTGGGGACTGACTTGGTTAAAATTAGTGCAAG
>NC_055979.1:19406932-19414432 GCF_018492685.1 Alosa sapidissima | reverse complement strand
TCCCATCAGAGTTGGAATTCAACTGAGGAGCTCAGCACTTGACCGGCGGACTAGCGGTCAAGATGAATAAGAGGAACTCAGATTGAGGCCCAGAGGTCATAGACGTAGCACTCCATTGCCATAGAAACAAATTACAACACTCTAAAGGGTCACCGTATATCCAGTCAGTGCCAGTTTCTCTCTCTCTCTCTCTCTCTCAATCTATTTCTCTCTATTTTCATTTCTCCCTGCACTCACTCATCCTTTACTCCAACGCCTGGTCTACCAGAAAACTGCTCAATTATACATGCTGCTTACTTAGCCTGTCCTGCTCTGGCTGTAAATAATGTGATGAGGTTGGGCCTTGATTGTATTGGAGGCAGAACTGCAGGGGTGGTGAAATACAGCCCAGATGGGAGGCAAGTGGGCATGCTGTGATTGGTGCTGATTGTGGAGTGGCTTCACACAGCGTGGCACGGCTGTGGTGCTCCACTGTCACTTGCCCTTTGCGGTGACGCAAATGGGCCCCATTTGATCCTCTATTGCTCAGCATGAGGTGATGTAGTGTATAGGCCTGCGGGCCCTAAAGGGTGCGGATAGGACGTTTCATCATGGCACAGAACACAACAGTCGTCTCAGGAATCCTTCGGAAATGTGACAGCAGCTTCTTCTGTTGTGGTGGTGGGTGTGTGTGTGTGTGTGTGTGTGTGAGAGAGAGAGAGAGAGAGAGAGTGAGAGAGAGAGACATGGTCATGGCCTTCAGACACCTGCAGTCTGAGAACACTAACGTTTACTTACAGTACAGTTCTCTCTGTAATGGTCTGTCTCTCATTGCCTCTGTGTCTTGGTCTAACACCTCAATCCTGGAAACACTATTTTCTTTTTAGGAACAAAGCACAAGGCATTTGGTCTGTTTGTGTTTGTGTGTGTGTGTGTGTTTGTGTGTGTGTGTGTGTGTGTGTGTGTGTACGTGTGCGTCTGTGCGTGCGTGTATTATCGACATTCTATTTTAACATGCAATTAAAGCTTGTCTACAAGAGGAGAGTTTGCGCTGAAATCCGTTAAACCATTAAGCTGTAATTTAATTGCACTGGTCTTACAAGCGCTCAAGGAAGCCTTTGATGATCACGTCGCACACCTAACCAATTTCATATGGCTGCGAGCCTTAATAATGCTTTTGATTCAGTCAGAGGGAAGCCGGATTGGAGGTTGGCTCAGGTAAATGGAATGAAGGCTGGGAGGTAGTTTTTGGGCGGTGTACACCTCCAGCCACACCTCCTCACAAAAGCCCATTGATTACTTCCTCTGGGAATCAAGTTTGCCCTTTTGAAGATGCCAGTGCATATTGGATCAGCAATCAATATCTAATTACCTTTATCAACTTGGGCCAGGATCTAAAGAGGACTTCAGTCGAGTTACCAGCCCTGTTTATGGACGAGGTGTGTGTGTGTGTGTGTGTCTGTGTGTGTGTTTTGTGTGTGTTACCAGCCCTGTTTATGAACGAGTCTAACTAGCGTCTCTCAAGCCAGGTTTGTTATCTCTGTGAGCTCAGGAGTGCTTTAGGTCTGTCATGCGGAGTCAAACGCTAGAGCAAAGGTTTTTGTCCTTATTAGCTCCTATTCAGTGTTAGTGGCTCACCTTGTTCTCTACCCCTCCTTTGCTTGTAGGTGTCCCTCTCCATGTCACCCCCCTCTCTCTTTCTCTCTCTCTCTCTCTCTTTCTTTCTCTCTGTCTCTCGCTCTCTGTCTCTCTCTCAATTCAATTCGATTTTCAATTCTATGAGCTTTATTGGCATGACTGTAAATCTCATGAACTTCTTCATATTTGCAAACATAACATATATTCTTTCCCCCTTTATCTCTGTCATGATGTCTTTCAAGGCTGTCTTTGCCAATATCCTTTTAACACGTACAACATATCATTTTCAAATTATTTTTCTTTTCTTCAAACACTTCTCAAGGACATTGTGGAGGGTGGAATGCCGAAGCAAAGCCTGATTTCCAAGAAAGACTGAGAGGGTTTAGTCTGCGCCCTGACTGCATTTATTCAAATGAAAAGTGAATGAAAATGTCCAAATGTCATTAAAAACCAGATGGTCACCTGGGTACAAGGACTCACTGCCATGGTCGTAGTTTTCACAGAGCAATTAACTGTGACAGTCTCATCTTAATTACACAAGCTCAATGGGCTCGCTGCCTAGGCCAGATTGTAGCACCATCTTCCTCTTCTCTTTTCGCGGAGGAACAGTTTGCTCTCCTGGACAGAAGAATGGCAAAAAGTCTAGATCTAGGACAACCGAGCTGAAAGTACCCGGCATTCTGAATTGGCTTTTGGTTTATGTCTACGGTTTATGGTTTATGTCTACGTCTTTACTCTGCTACACCCTGGTGCATCTGGCAGTGTGAGAAGCAAACAATTCAAAGAGAGACTGAACTTTCTAAACAGGAGTAGTGCTTTACTTCTGGGAGCAAGGCCTTTAAACCAGTGCCCAGTAACATATTCAGAAATTAATAATAAACCTCAATAAACTGATTTACTATCCTGCCATAACATTCAACGTTCATTGTCTTATAATGCCATTATTGATGGATGGTGAAAGCAATGTTAACGTTAAAGTAAGCTATGATGTTATTGTTATCTCGTTACATATTGACAAATAGTCATACTAGTAACGTTGTGCTTGCTTTGGTTGTACTTCACTTTACTGTAATTGGCCAGCCAGTCTTGTAAATGTCACCTGACTCATAGATGCCCTGCAAGGAAAGTAGTGAGGACCATCTTAAAACTTATTTTAATTGGTTTTAGTGAATCCACGGAGAGGGAACAATTTCATGTAAGACAATAACTACAACCCATTTTCCTCCTGATGTGTTATGATATGCAATGTACCAAGAAATTACCATTCTTGCGAATAAGAAGCAATTTAGAACTGTAAGTGCTAGCTGAGACAAGCTACCAGTGGAGAGAGAGGGGCAATTTAAGGTACTTAAAGAAGATCTGCACTTGAGGATAATTTCATTTCCAATTTGTAGAAAATGTGACTCATTTGTTCTTGCCTTTTTCGTGAGACCACTGTGGCGACTTAAAATAACTAAAGAAGTCAACAGAGAACTTGGTGTGTGTGTGTGTGTGTGTGTGTGTCACTTTTCAGTGAAAAAGTGTGTGTGTGTGTGTGCGTGCGTGCATGTTGTGGGGCGGGGGTGAGATTGGGGAAGTGTTCCTCATTGGTTAAATGATAACAGCTACCAATTGAAAAAATCCAAAAGAGGACTCTATTGTCTTTAATTTCTTTATTTGTTCACTTCATACGTGCACAGAACAGGGCCACGTTAGTGGGGGACATTACATGTACAGTACAGTTTATCCTTGTTTATCACAGGAGACAGTAACACATTTTCCATTATGAATTAATTATGTGAGTATTAGGCTGTTTGTGAAAGGAGCAAATTGTGTGTGTGTGTGTGTGTGTGTGTGTGTGTGTGTGTGTGTGTGTGTGACCTTGCTCAGACAGTCCTCCAGCAGCTCCCCATTACATCCTCCCATACACACAGCCACTCTGACGTGAACATACCACCAGGCGAAGACGAATGTGCCCCAAACCTTTTTCACAGAGATCGATAAAGACGTAACGCTTCATTCAAAGTCACATAACTCTGAACTCCACTCTTCCAGCCTTTGCCAGGACACCGGGAGGGGCTTTAAAGTGGCTCCCATTTGGATCCTAATGTCACCCACCTGTTTGCCCAGGGGATTCTGGGAAATAAAGGCCTAATAAAAATGATGGCTGCACAGGTAATTCATTAATATCCCGCTGAAGCCCATTTCCGACAGAGGGGCTGGGACCCTCAAACGCAGGTGGAGGGGAATATTAGGTTGTTATGATGCCGAGGAGTGCCCTAAACATTAATTGTGAATAACAGTGCTCATGAAAAAGAAATTGCCCTATTTTGGACTTGGACAGGCACTCACACACACACACACACACACACACACACACACATGGGGAGAGAGAGAGACGGACAGACAGACAGACACACATTGACGCAGGTTGTTTATTGGATGCAAAATAACATCTGGAGTAAATCTCTTTGTCATCAAAGGGCCTCATGAAGTCCTTGAGCATCTGCAGAATGCTCTTTGATGTATAAATGGATTATGTTCTAGAGTTTGATTTGTCAAAGGGAGATTTCTTCAGATGTCACCCATTTGCATTATCTTAATATCTTGAAGACACTTAATTTCTGTTGATCGCTGTCATAAACTTACTAACACCAAGACTTTCAGATGTTTTCTTTTTGCCTCAGTGGATCTGGCATCTGCAAATCTAACATGCACCCACCATTCAAAGATCTGTACACCAACCCTCACTTTTTGTCAGTGTTGTGAAGAATAACATCTGATTTTGAAGAAAACAAAAAAATGACACTGACTGTGAAACTTCCCAAACAATTTTACAGGAAACTTTCAGTCAGAACTGAGCTGTCTGAATTTTTTCCTTGTGTTAGGACTGATAAATGCCTTGCCAGTAAATCAAGTGGAAACCCATAGATGGATGGATCTTGTCCCTCCAATCTGCCCCATCCATCCCATTCTAGATGGATGTGATAACACTCTGATCTGACATCTCTGATGCGTACTTAAGCATGGCAGCAACCTGCTTAGCACAATCACTTCAGACAGCTATCAACTCCCATCTGCCTCGCACATGGCATACATTTTATCATTAGTGCTTCTTAATCATCTGTCTCTCATTATCACTGATTATAATGGGCTCTCTCTCACACACAGACACACACACATAAGCACACTCACACCCTCCCAATACAGTTTTTCTCGATCGTTTTGATACCTGTGTCAACTCTGACATCACATTCTCAAAACAGTTAACACTGAACAAAAGCACTCTGGACAAAATGACACATTTTGCTTGCAAAAGGCTGTTACTCTCTCAAAACACTTAAAACATGCAGCAAAAGCAAATCTTGCCTTCAAACACTACAACTTGTTGCCAATTCAAAAACACTCTTTAATCAATCATTAAACACTTGACAACAAAATGCAAAATCTAGTTCTCAAAATGAGCATTTTTGCTATATCTGTTCCATTACTTAGTCATTTTTCTGGTATCAGAAAAAAACTGTGGAAAAAAAAATGTACTGAATACTGTAAAAAAATAATTTATTAATTCCTCCCAAGATGTAACTGTCATTGACATGTAAGACATACAGCAAACACCTAGCAAGATACTGTAAATTTCATTGAACTACATCATCGAAATAAACCTACAGTAAACACCTCTTGTACTGTTTTCTCCACCAAATAGGCAATACAGTACTTTGTCTTTGCACGTAATGTGCATTAGATCAATACTTGCAAATAGAAACACAAAACAGACATCTCTTATGTATAATGAATGATTGCTGATTGAAGAATTGTGCAAAGGAGTTTCACACAGGTGTATCAGAGATTTAGACTTATGCAAGGAATCTATACCACCTGTGAAAATATGTTTTCCTTTTGTTTAGCATGGGAAAACCAATAGAGTTTGGGGCTTTTGAATGACACCTGTGCTAACTGTTTTGCAAAAGGGTGTAAGAAATGTGTGAACCCAATGAAAATGTGTGAACACATTCGCAAGAGATGACTTCTGCTGTGCAAAGAAAGTAGTCATGAAGACCAAGTGGGTTCCAGTTTACTTAAGCAGGTAAAAGCAATCGAGAAAAACTGTAATACTATCTCTACCTATCAATTGGTGTACTGATGAATCTGTAAACCGCCCTTTCAAAAGTAGCTTGTAAGGAGAATACCAGCATACCTAAAATGTATGCACCATCTCATGCATGCCAAATATTTGACAGTTGGTCAACATTACATCAATCCCTGAATGACTTCTCTCCTGTGTAGCTATGCATCATTTCATGAGTGCAAAAGTATGTCGAGCATGTTCATTTGAATCCATCCATGAGTTCATCCATAGTTGAATGTTTAATTGGTGAGAAGTTCACTCAGATGTAACATCATGGAATGGCTTGGCAGGATTTTCACATACATACTTGCATGAGGCAGTTGGTGTGTGTTTGGGTTTGCGTGTTTAGGTTTGCGTGTTTGGGTTTGCGTGTTTGTGTTGCGGGGCAAGATTGTAGTGATGGAGAAGAGGCTGTTCTGAATTAAAAGGCGAGCAAAGGGAATGTGCAGGTGAGTTGTTGTTTACTCACGGACCCAATGCATTTTGGGGAATCCGTCGGGCCTGTAGGAGTATCCGCTATGAGGCTTTCATCCATCCATCCATCCATCTGCAATACGTTAGTCAACGTGAAGTATTCAATGAGATATACACAACTCACAAAAAGTTAGGGATATCTGGCTTTCTGGTGAAATGTAATGTTTCAGTTCAGAACGTAGTGAAACATTGAATTGTTGGACATGCACATTCAAAAGTTTAGAGAAGGATTTTAAGTTCATTCTGAAATTTCACCCGAAAGCCGAATATCCCTGACTTTTTGTGAGTAGTGTATACAGTATATAGAGCTTAGGCACTAATCGCGCAACAAACCACTCAACATCAAAGTAGAACAACGCTCACGCCTGGCTCGCTTGTGTGTGTATGCCTGTATTCAAAAAGTACATGTGTATGAAAAGCCCCAGCATCCACGTGCAGGAGGAAGAGGACCAGAAAGAGGACTAGGAGGAGGAGGAGGAGGGCAGAAGAGGAGGACCAGGAAGAGGACTAGGAGGAGGAAGAGGACCAGAGAGAGGACTAGGAGGAGGAGGAGGGCGGAAGAGAGGAGGAGGAAGACATCACAGAGGCTATTGATCTCTGCTCAGGGCCTTGTGCGCCTGAGAGAGCATATCCCAAACACAGCAGAGAAACCAGCATGATGGGTTTCATATGTTCCTTTGATGCATGTTGTCACACTCAATTATATATACACACAAACACTCAGACACACATAAAGAAAATCTCACATTAACACACACACACCTTCCCACCTTGTCATGTATCGGTCCTACTTTCATGTCTCTGGCACTGTCGTCAGCACAAATGCACAAATGGTTGCACTGCTGATGTCTCTCCCCTGCTCCTATCAGTCTCAGAGCTGAGGAGTCCACTTTGGACTCCACAAAAATACCCTGAAACATGTATTACTGTGTATCAATGGTTTCCCCCGAGCTGAGGAATGGCCAACAGGACATTGCCTTCCATTATTGTGCAAGTTCGGTGTGTACGAAAGCAGCTCAAGGCCAGGACGGAGTTGGGCATGCAGATCTACAATAATCTCTCTCTCTCTCTCTCTCTCTCTCTCTCTCTCTCTCTCTCTCTCTCTCTCTTTCTTTCTTCTTTCTTTCATATAAAAATTTAAATGGAAACCTATGCATTTTTTCTCTCTTGATGCCCCATGGAATGCTGTTAGCTTATTGTATCCCACCCCTTGGGCTAAAACCTGATGGCTAAACACACACACACACACACACACACAGACACACCAGACAGACCCTGAGGCCTCAATTAGGAACCCATCC
>NC_055979.1:19394432-19404432 GCF_018492685.1 Alosa sapidissima | reverse complement strand
AGACGCACCCTAGCGGCAGCAAATTACATTTGCTTCCAGGGCTAGTCTAGCAACTCTCTGTTGGCTTGTGAGCTCGAAAAATTAAACTTCTATTAGGCCAATCAAATTGTGTATAGCGTCGTTAGGCGGGCTTAACATAATGATTGATGGCAGAGTTGCAACGGTTTGGCTTGAATTCCCTGCTACTTGAAAACGAAGAAGATGGATGTTGCTTTTGGCTAACAGTGTGACACGAGTTAAGCTGGTTTTAAGTTGGCAAAAGTTTGAATTAGCCAACTAGCTCCGCTGGTGGGAAAACGCATGGGACTCAGCTCTGTCCTATTGCGTGCAGAGGGAATTTGAAAGACAACCGATTATCCCGCCCCTCGGACTGAGCGCTGCGAACGGTGAGTGCCCAGACCCTACATTTTTACTTCAAACCCGGCATTAAGCCTTGATTGATCTGCACTTAACAGTAATGAACTGTCCCATTAATGCATTCCCTTATACCCTCTGAATCAGGCTCATAATAGACACCCATTACAGCTATCTGGGCTCTTGCTGATACAGGTGGGTGAAGGAGTGAGCTAGTCTGACATTTGTTTGTAAATGTCACTCCTAAAATATCAGGCGTCTCGGTGTGCGCCTTTTCCTATCCCAGCATTCTCAGCGTGATAAGAGCGCTGTTAAATGTAGTGATGTCACGTCTCTGTCGCATACTCATGCCACACGCGCGGCGGGTTATTTTTTCTGCACGCACCTTTTCTTTTTTTAACCCTTAAAGGAGTACCGTCACACCGGTGTGACGGGAATGTTGAGAAATGAACGTTCTAAAGAATATCTGGGTTCATTGAATTCAACATAGAATTTTAGAACCTTCAATTGTTGCGGAACTTAGAATGTTCAAAAACCTACACCTTTAAGGGTTAGGAGGTGCTACTGCTGTCTCCCCAGGGGGGCTTATCCTTTTCCCCACTGGAAGCGACTCAGTTTTGGTCTGGAGTTTCTGTTCGTTTCAGCAGTTGAATGTTCTTCTGGTCTGAAGCACCTTAAGCAGAGAATAGCAAAATTTCAACAGTTGGAATGGGTAGAAAGCAAATAAAGCACCTTAGCAGAGAACTGGAAAACATCAAATGGTTGGTAGAAAACACATTTTCTTTTATGTACATTGTGATAGCATTTACCCAAAAGTAATCACAATAGTTGGCAGTTGGCAATATGGTAAGGTCATACTATGCTCTTACTTGTATACTATACTCATCTGTTGCTGTGCAAAAGACACACAAATTAGTTATCTTGATCACTCACAATGTCACAAGGTCAGAATATTGCCACATATAGAAAAAAAATACTAGCCTTTCAAAGACTGTGTTGAGGCCTCACAATTATTTCTAATAAATCTGATTTCTCTAAAAGTCTTATAGACTCAGAACAGAGACATTGCCTGGTCTCTTCTTGAATAATAAACCACATAATGAATAGACACAGATACAGGGGGTACATTACTGTACAAAATAATTTATTGTCAGCATGAAAACCCCATAGCTGCTCTGCTCAAAATACAGAGGATAATCTCTGAATTAGAAAAAAAATCTCTTTATGTCCAAACACAACATGAAAGGAGGAGACGGGAGAGGGGTGGAACTTGAGGTCTACTTCGAATAAAGGACTTAATAAGGGCTATGAATAGCATTGGATTTATTAAATAGAGCATAGAGGCCCTCAGCAGCTAGTCCCCCCAGTTTATACACATACGATATACACAACGCACATCTGCCCTAGTCACACAAGAGCTCAATCAGACGGGTTCCTCAGTACCTGCTCTGTTAGTGGCTGGGGTGTTAGTGTGGAGTATGTATGGAGCGTTTGGTAATTTCAGTAGTACTGAACATGTTCACTGAAAAAAAGGGAAAAAAAAATCCATGTGTTTCATATATGTTTATAAAATCCATGTTGCTAGTTAACATGTTTACAAAATATAGAATGAACAGAACCGGTGCCCAAGCTGAACAGAACCTTTGCTCCTTAGCACAGCATTGACCAAGCCCCACAAAACCCCTGGGCTACTGATACACCACTCACACAACTACACGGTTCTACCCAAGGACGACGCAGCAGCAAGCGCAACACTGGAACAAGGAGAACAAATCATACAAATAAACGTGTGATAACATGACCAACACCGTCAAAGATTAACCTCTCTTTTTTTCTTCTCTCGTTAAACACCTTTGTTGAATCAAACAACAAAATAAAAACAAAAACACTTCAGGTTAATGCCTCTCCCCCTTAGGCTGAGGGCGCTGTGTTATTCTTCGGAGAGTCGTACGATGCAGGAGGAAATTGTCTAATACACGTTACACAAGCACACACACACACACACACACAACAATCAACATAACCTGCCCTGGCACAATCTGCCCTCTGTTTTTCCACAATAATCTGCCTTGGCACAAAATGCCCCTTTTCACAGTTCATGTGGATGGCTTGAGGAGAAAGGAGAGGCTTCAACAGTAAGTTTATATGTGTATATTTATATATATATATATTTATATAACCGTCAGAACTTAGTCCATCTCTGCACCTCTCTTAAATCACAATCAATCGACTGATTGCCAATACAGACCAGTTGTGCTTGTCACAAGTAACATTGTGCTGTCCTCTTCTGCAGTTTCTTCAGATTTCCAATTTCTTCATCCAATGTTTGTTGGGTTGGTTTTGTTGATCACTTTATTTATTATTTTAGGCGACAGAGGTAATCTGAGTTTCATCAGTCTCTGTAAGGGTCATAGGTCAAGAAGCTGGACAACCAATTGGGTCATGAATCCCATGCAAAAACATAAATCAATTAAAAAAAAAAAACAATAAAATTAACTGCAAAAATGAACACCATGCAATATCTTCTTTAGAAAACCAAACAGTTTGGCTAACACTTGTTAGATTGTGTTGACGTCAGAGTCAAACTCCTTCATCTTTTTCTTTCAACTGGTCCCAATCCTGAATTTATGCTGCTTATGTGTGGGGGGTGAGGTTGGGAGGGAGGAACAAGTCATATTTGTCTATTTTCTGTCCCAAATTGATTCCTTTTCGCCACCCCTTGGCTGTATTGGCCTATAAATACGTTGGAGATATCCCATGCTATAACTAGGTCTTGGCGGCTGTGGTGTTAGCCGTTGGGGGATTTGCGAAGCCACTGATAAAACTGCCGCTCATAGAGCCGGTGCCACTTGACATTGGCCTCCACGATCTCCACAGCGCGGGCGAAAGCTGCCACCGCACCCCCTCCACTGCTGGTATGGATGAAGTCCTTCAACTTAGGAGATGGACAGAAAGAGAGAAAGAGGGAGAGAGAGAGAGAGCATCACTTTGCTGTTCTAAAGACTTGTCAGATGTTGCTCATATCTATTTTACATTCTTAATTTTATAAATATGTCATTCTGTAACTTCAATTGTTCCAGTTGTTTTGCTTTATTATGACCGCCGTGCTAGCAAATGATTAGCCAGTTTTTTTTTTGCCATCTAAACAGATTTGATTTGCCCCCTGCCCACGGCACTAGACCCCCCAAAAAGTGGGTAGGGCGGACACAGTTTTCTGTGAATATCTCCAGAACCGTTTTTTGTATATTGGTCTTGTTACGACCCTGCCAGGTCTCCACTGGCCCCGCCCACTTGCGCTCATGTTTGTCTGTCTCTGTGTGAAGCAGGTTGCCCGAGATGTGCAGGTGTTTGGTATTGCCCTGATGAGCACCTGTATTTGAAGGCCTCGGTTCCAAGCGCAGATGGGCTTCCTCTCCTCTCGACTGTCGTCTTTTTGTTTTGTTTGAACACATCCCTAGCAGTAACAGTCTCATGGGGCCAAACTCAACCCACATACATGTACCCCCCCCCCCCCCACAAATACACCATTGACCCCTCCACACATACACACACACACACACAAACAGGTACACCCCCTCAATACACACACCACATTACATCCCCCATACACCGACACACCATTACACCCCCCCCCACACACACACACCCAACCACACACCATACCGCCCCCCCACACAGACACAATCACACACTCACATACTAGCACACACACACACACACACACACCCCACACACACACCACTATCCCCTCCACACACACACACACACAACACCCCCCCCCCCCCACACACACACACACACACACACACAAACACAGGTACACCCCCCAAACACCCACAGACACACAGGTACATCCCTCCACACACACTCCAATTTGACTATTTGGAGACACCTTTTAAAATGTTCAATTTAAACAACTGGCTGATGAATTGGTGCTTTAAGACCTTGCTATTAGCTTAGTATATAAGTAAGTAAGTATAAGTATATACACTCTTTTGATCCCGTGAGGGAAATTTGGTCTCTGCATTTATCCCAATCCGTGAATTAGTGAAACACACTCAGCACAAGGTGAGGTGAAGCACACACTAATCCCGGCGCAGTGAGCTGCCTGCAACAACAGCAGCGCTTGGGGAGCAGTGAGGGGTTAGGTGCCTTGCTCAAGGGCACTTCAGCCGTGCCTACTGGTCAGGGTTCGAATCTGCAACCCTCCGGTTACAAGTCCGAAGTGCTAACCAGTAGGCCATGGCTGCCCCAACAACAAGAACATCTGCTGGAATGGTCATTTTACTGATGAACCGATACGGGACACAGTAGGATACTATACACTGCACCATAATATGATGATGCTGGTGACAACAGTAGTACTATACACTGCACCATAATATGATGATGCTGGTGACAGCAGTAGTACTATACACTGCACCATGATGCTGGTGACAACAGTAGTACTATACACTGCACCATAATATGATGATGCTGGTGACAACAGTACTATACACTGCACCATAATATGATGATGCTGATGACAGCAGTACTATACACTGCACCATAATATGATGATGCTGGTGACAACAGTAGTACTATACACTGCACCATAATATGATGATGCTGGTGACAACAGTAGTACTATACACTGCACCATAATATGATGATGCTGGTGACAACAGTGAAACAAGGACACTAGTGAGGATGCAAAAAAGACAAAAAAATCTAACAAATATAACAACCAAACACACCTGGCAAACCATTCAATAAATAACAAAGGTATTTGTGGTTGTGGGGATTATCCTCATCATTGAAGTGAAAATGGATGTTTATTTGTTAGAAAACTAAAGGCTTTTTTGGCTTTTGTGTAATTCTGTTCTTCAAAAAAAAAAAAGGCAAAGAGAATTTCTGCTACCAATTAGCGACAAAACCTCTGAGAATCAATGAGCAATACAAATGGAATATAAACGACCTCAGTGGGATGTGGACTCTGAATACATAAACAACCTTGTATAAGTAGTGAACGTAAAGATGATCTCAGAAGACCCCTTGCAATAGGTACAGCCTCACAGTCTCAAACAGCCCTTAGAGTGAGGCTGAGCATCACATCACAGCCCTGTGCTGTCCCACAAAATTACTAGCAAAAGCCCACATCCCTGTGTTGAAAGGGAAAGATAAAAGCAAAAGTAATGTACTACTCATTTACCATGATTTTCTCTGGGTAAGAATAAGCATTGATAAAATATGCATTTACTGTGTGAATTGTTACAGGTCCCTCTGTGTTGATGATTTTTACCTTTTGCTTAAATCAAAGGAGTAGACGGGTTATAATTTTATGAAACAAAACAAAAACTGACATTAAAATTGAAGCTTGTGAACACTCAAAGTTCAACAGGCTCTTTGAGGATGCAGCGAGATTTCAGCCCTTTACTAAATATGTTGGGCTGTGAAAGAAAACAACCCTTCATCCAACGAGCAATCATTCATGAAGTGGATTTCACACATAGACACAGAAGTGAATCTATAACAGGAGGCCTGAGGTGAGTGTTACTTCAGGGTGCTTTGACCTCAGCAGAGGGCTTTTAAGTCTGCATTGACTTTCACATAAACATAGTGAAATACTATAAAACCCTCAGTCCAATGGAAGGTTTTCACACATGACTTTTATGACAGACACACATGTAAGGGTGTCATAAGTACTGAATAGTTTAAAAAAAAAAAATGCCTAGCATCCTCCGATACATTAGATATGCCTGTTAGACGTGAAAAGGACAACACAAGAAAGGGATAATTTTTTGAAGCTACAGTGGTCTGCAAACAATGCAAGAAAAACATTTCCATTGGCAAAAAATAGAGGAATGAGACTGAGGTCTGTCAATCGTCTTGATAGGCTCTTTCTGGACCTTTTTGTAAGGAACAGCCAGGGGTTCTATAATGCATGTGGCCGTTCCAAGGACCCCTATATAATGACCAACATTATCATTATTTTCTTTTTGAGGGGCGGGGGGGGGGGGGGGGGGACGCCCCGGGGAACAGCACCTGCCGCGGTGTTAATAAACAAACAGACGCCCCAAGGCCAGAACCCGTCATCGGAAGAGAAGAATGGACTGACAATAGGCAGCCATACGTCGTCTGGCGAACCGTACCTCAGAGAGCTCGGCCTCGGTGTTGAGGAACTCCGTCACTCCGCTGATTAGTTTTGAGATCATGAACAAGGCCTCGCCATACCTGCGCACCAGAGAGAGACGAGGGGGAGAAAAAAACACACACACTGAGACGGAGAAGTATAAAGGTCACAACGCCACATCACAGAATACCAATGAAGCTCGGCGCAAGTTAATACAATAAACCCAACATGACTTTGAGACACGACTGCTAAAACACAACCGGTGAATAATGAAGAGTATTTTATCAATATTACAGCGTTGACTTTATAATAAAGAGGCCTGGACACGGAAAGCATTGACAGGTGTTGGTTGTGCGGACTGAGGTACGTTGTGTTGAGTGAGCTTGTTACCTGGCGTTCAGTATGTCCCACTTCTCCCGGAAGCACCTCCAGGCCAGGTGGCGCCCATGAGGGTTCCTCCCCACGTTGATGATTACGTCGATGACGTCTTGATCTGGCACCAGGTCTGAGCTCAGAGACAGGTTCAGCAGCCTAGAAAACAAAACAGAGGACCACAAACTGGTGAGTCAAAGCACACAGAAACGGTGTCAAGGATTTGTGGTTACGACAAAGGCAATCAAACTCTGTGTGTGAGTGTGTGTGTGTGTGTGTGTGTGTGTGTGTGTGGGGGGGGGGGGGGGGGGGGGGGGGGTGGAGTAGCATGGTAGATCTGGAATTCAATTTTTCACATCTTCTTTACAAAATAAATGTGCCAGAAGAGGCCAAGTCAAACGCGGAGCTCCCTCACCTTTGTGCAAAATGTCAAGCAGGTTGAGGAAACAACAAGAGGGGATTAACACAGAGGGGAGAAAGCAAGGTGGCAAAACACATTACACCACATGACACCAGCCTGCCACAGTGAACCAGTTTCCAATTTGCAATTACATGCAGGGTAATTGCTTTACGCTGGTCTTGTGGAACCAAATGCTCTTTCTCTAGGTCACGTTTCCCATCCTCCCCAGAACCGCATGGTTCCTCTGAATCTAGTTTAATTTGGGTTCAGCGAGGGGACGCTATGACACGTTGCACAGAGGAGCCTTCTGGGTAAACACAAGACAGGATGCTCACCTGCTTTTAACACCAATGATGTCTTTACATACTGAGAGTGTTATTGGAGGGATAGTGTGTGTGTGTGTGTGTGTGTGTGTGTGTGTGCGTGTGTGTGTGTGTGTGTGTCAACATTGACGCACATTATGCAGCACTAATAATAAAAGTCACACCTTGCTTTGTTTACTTGTCTTTCTTTCATTCTTTTTTCTCTTCTCAGTCACACTAATTAAAAAAAGCATCCTACTACAATTCACGGCTGTGTGGTAATAATAATACCTCCTGCTGAGAGAACATATGCTGAGGCGCTCCCTGATCTTTTGTCAACTTGTCTGTTTATATGTGTGTGAATGGGGCTGGATTCACACATATACACTCACGCATGCACACACATACACATACAAACACTCACAAACTCTCACACACACACACACACACACACACACACACACACACACACACACACACACACACACACACACATGCAAACACTCACAAACTCACACACACACACACACACACACACACACACACACACACACACACACACACACACACACACATGCAAACACTCACAAACTCTCTCTCACACACACTCACACACACACACACACACACACACACACACACACACACACACACACACACACACACACACACACACACACTGAATTCCTAAGCTTCATTTATCAGAAAATCTTATTCACACTTGTGCTGACCCTCTCCAAGAGTGCATTCACTAGTTCGCCCTTCTATATGATTGCTTCAGCTAGACTAGAATGTATGGGAGAAGTGCGTGTTTGGCAAGGTAGCTGTCCGTGGTCCTGGAGTGCCTGGAGCGGACATTATTATTTATTTTTTTTTTATTATTTATTTAAAGAGGAATGCCTCTTGAGATGTGGCATCTCATTTTCGAGAGGGTCCTCGATAGGACTGGACAAGGACAAAGGTACAAGGACAAGATACTACAGTACAGTACAATACAACATACACATTCACTCACATACAGCCCCCTTCCCCCACCAGCTCCCATTCCCTAAAAATACATACATATACACATATATACAACAAGCATACATCTTCATATCCACATATATACATACAGAGACACATATATGCATGCGCACAGTACATACATACACATATACGAAAATATAGACACGTACGCTCACATATCTATAACAGAGCATATTGACAGATCAAAGACACACAAAAAAGCATTAATGAAAACAATTACAACGGTTATTTGCTTTCAGATATGTGAACAAAGATGTCTTGAAGCGACTCAAAGATGTAATTGATCTTAAGGCCCCAGGCAGGCTATTCCAATCAAAGGGAGCCTTGTATTTAAATGAACGCCTGCCGCTTTCTTTGGAGATATGTGGTACTGTAAGTGATAGATATTCGGTGTGCCTCAAACTATAGTTTGTTTGGTAGGGTATTAAATGTTGTTGCAGGTAGAGTGGATAACTAAGATGTATGCACTTAAAAATAAGCTGAAACCAATGAAACTGTCTCCTGGCGTTGGGTGACAGAATATTCAATGAATCATACAGGATACAGTGATGCGTCCTGTATGAACATTTCAATACAAATCTGCAAATACTATTAAAGACAACAGTCAAAGGCTTAAGACAAGTCTCAGTGGAGTTCTGATATACTACATCAGCATAGTCTATAACTGGAAATAATAATTGCTTCACAATTCTCAACCTGATCTGCTGTGTAAAACAATTATTGAAACGATACAGCATCCTTATATTACAATTCAGCTTTCTTATAGTATGATTGATGTGGGTTTTATAGGAGAGTTGAGAATCAAGCCAAAAGCCCAAGTATTTAAATTCATCTACTCTGCCAAGAGCGGTGCCATCTAAAAAGTTAATTGACAAATTTGTTTGTTTAACAGTAGATCTTGTTGGGAAAAGCATACAGTATGATTTCTTTTTATTCAACAGGAGGTCATTACATTGGAACCATTTTTGAATAATATCAAAGTCTGTCTGAAGAGTGTTCTGTATCTTAGAAATATTAGAGTTGGAATTATAGATCACTGTGTCATCAGCATATAAGTGAATAGAACAGTCCGAGCAAGCTTGTGGAAGGTCATTGATAAAGACTGAAAATAGGAGAGGCCCTAACGAGGATCCTTGAGGGACACCCTTTTCCATAATGGCAAAGGAGGATAGACTACCCTGAAAAAGGACACACTGTTGCCGAAAATGTAAATAAGAGCTAAACCAAAGAAGAGCTTGTTTAGAGAGCCCAATAGCATGAAGTTTGTCTAAAAGCATGTAGTGATTAACAAGATCAAAAGCTTTGGTTAAGTCTATAAAAATCGCTCCAGTAGACATATTATCATCGAGGGATGATGATACATCATTGGTGAACTTTAATAAGGCAGTTGTGGTGGAAAATTTAGGTCTGAAACCTGATTGATGTTGAGAC
>NC_055979.1:19379432-19389432 GCF_018492685.1 Alosa sapidissima | reverse complement strand
AAATTGCATTGCGAGACACCAGCAATTATTATCAGTAGAACTACAATTAGGGGCTACTAGGTGGCAAGAAGGATGTGATCAATCATATTTGACCAATCCCAACAGATATACAGGATATTATAATGGCACACAACTGCACGCCACGTTACATTTTAGACACGTAACTGTTACAGTTTTATATTCTCCTTCACCTAAACTGTTAGATCAGCACAAATGTCACGTGTTTAACACACCAAGAGCACACATATGCTACTGCTAAAGGTGTTTATCCTCAATGCACTGCAAGTGAGAACCGCTAAAATAAATAAATACACATTAGAGCATGATGAACTCTTCACTCCCTTTCAATAGCTCAGCAGGCATTTCAGTTTATTTAGATGAAATGGATTATCCATCACAATTCACATCCACACAGACTGGGGGCTGTTGCTAGGGCAATCAAGGTATGATTGACAGTGGTGAAAAAAAAAAAAAAACAACTCAAGGGAAGAACGTTCTGGTGTTCTAAGCTGGGGAAGGTATCAATAAGCCTTCAGCGAAGTGGGCCATATTAAAGGACTATGTGTTCAGTAAAATGTCCTCAGCAATTATTTCTCAGTACTTGAGAAATAATTGTTGATATTTGAGTTCAAGTCCACTGGTTTCCCACTTACTTTATTTTGGAGCTTTTCTAGCCTTAGAAGCCTACAGGAACATTAAGTGTGTGTGTGTTTTTTAAAAAAAAAAATAAGAGAGATGGGGAGGGATCATGAAATGACCAACGGTCAGAATCAAATTAGTGCCACCATAATACTAATGGATTCAAATCTTGGACAGCCACTTTAGGAGGTGTATATTTTCAAAGTTTACAGTGAGGGGGTTGCTCTTGCCTGGTGAGGAGGAAGCTGTTGTCACTACAGGTCAAGGCCTCCAGAAGAACCTTCTTCTCTGAGATGGCAGTGGAGGAGTGGAACTTCATCCAGATGAACTCCCACACGTCCTCGTCCATGAGCGAGACACCCGTGCAGTACACAATGTCCCGCACGTTAGGTGGGATCCTGCACGATGAGAGAGTAAGAGAGAGAGAGAGAGAGAGAAGAGAGAGAGAGAAGACATTAGGTGGGATCCTGCACGATGAGAGAGAAACAAAATCAATAAACATTTCACTCCAGTTTTCCAACAGCCCTTTGCACATGCTTAAGGAAAAACGTGTCACCTTGGGAGAGCTTTGCTATTTTATTTTGCTGGTCACCACATCCATACAGCTATGCTAAAGTTACCAAACACCATCTGGCACTGGTGGTGAACACTTGGCAACAGGTCTAGATCTAAAGATAAACATTTACATTTACAGTCTTGCCTTGACTGGAGGTGAGCTCAAGTTATCACGATATGACCTCATGAATATTTCATTTCACTTTCTTAAAGCATTTTTCAACACAAGGCTGATGAAGAAAAAACGTTTGTCTACAATTGACATCTTTTGCATTTCTTTCTGCTTAAATTAGTCCCTTTACTCAGAGCCATCCTACAGTTAGTTTATGAGGGTGGTGAGGGATACATAAGGAGAGGCTCAGAGGAATGCTGGGTAATGTAGTATTTGCTGAAAAGTGGCTCTTACTCCACTGGATGAGATATGAGATTGAAAATGGATTTTCCAGTTACACGAGATGGTGATAGTGTTAGTGGGTGACCTCAGAGTTCACATACTGAGTGACTGACCTCTGAGTTTACATATCTGTCTACTTTTCAAACTGACTTCATTTTTGTCCCAAAGTAACAAAAGACTGCCTTAGAACCTATTAAAATAGGCATCCTCCAGAGCATACATGCCAACATACAGTGCATTAATGGCATAGAGTATATACATATATATATATATATATATATATATATATATATATATATATATACAGTATATACCTTAGAGAAACTAGGGCTGCATGCTATCTAAACGTCCCCTATAGGCAAATGATGTAATCTGATATGGGGCTGGGGATGAAGCAGGGAGTTATTGCGTGCTCATGTTCCATTTTGGCTCTGACTAAAGAGCTTTGCACCAGGGAGGCTAGGAATGGACGCCAGTGGCCAGAACATTTGTACAAGACTGGAGGTAGGTGACATTTAACCCTCAGGAGGACAGAAGCTATTCACAGGCCGAGCTTCCTGGGCCGTTTGCACAGACAGATAAAGTTCTGCTGATTTCGAGTTGAGCCATCTGGGGAGTCCAACACAAAGCACAGACAGTATGAAGGGGACTTATATATGCAGTATGTGAAAATGAAATAAAAATATGCAACATATATTTCTGTAGCAGGGTTAAATTTGCATAAGCTATATGCATGTAGCCAATATCTTTGGTTTGCTATGATTAGCTGAGTACAATCAATCAAAAAGCAGAACACCTTCATGCAGTGCAGTGTTTCAGAGAATATATTAGTGGGGATTTTTGTCTTTAAACAGATATGAAAGTGAAGAATGGCAGGAAGTGAGTGGAAGAGAGAGAGAGAGAGAGAGAGAGAGAGAGGAAGAGAGAGAGAGAGAGAGAGAGGCTCTTACTCCACTGGATGAGGGTCAAAATAAAACCCAGGTCCCAGTGGCCACTTGGATCTGAATGTGGTATAAATACTGCTGCATGCGCCACAGCAACCCCCAATGTGCCTTTGATTTCTCTCTCTCTTTCTTTCTTTCTTTCTTTCTTTCTTTCTCTCTCTCACTCTCTCTCTCTCTCACACTCTCTTCGTATATATTATATGGTGGAAGAGACTCGCTGTGACAAAAATGAATGGTGAAGTTACATCCCCGACCGAGAGGATTAATAAAACATTATGTGACCTCAAAGACATTATCGCACAAGACAAGTCCGCAGATGAAAACTCAAACGTAGAGGATCAAGCATGCTTGACCTACAAGGAGAGATGAAGATAGATTCAAAAGCAGAACTGCAATCATATTCAGATTAATCTCTCTGTGAGAACTGCACAGAGGAAACAAAATAATAAAAAAGTAGCAGAACATTATAGTAAATTGCACTGCATTTTTGCTTAGCATAGTAACAGCAAGTGACTCAGTAGCTTGGCACAGAGTACTATGACTGGATACTTGTTAATTGCACTGCTTCACTGTGGTATTTAACCTTAATGCTTTACTAGGGTTTCTTTCCATCCAAGGTATGAGTAATAGGAGTTTACTTGGCTAAAATCTAGTGCAAAAAGGGTTTGGCCTAAACCTGGTTGAAGTGGGTTGCTGTCCATCAACAACAGTGCTGAACACACAACACAAATGATAACGCTGTCCACAGCACTGTGGTCCTGAAGCCGAATCACCCATTGGGCCACATCTAACTAATGCTAACTGTTGGGCTCTGACTAGTGGTTTTGGGAACAGTCTAGCCTCAGTCACCTCCAGTCTAAAAACACATCTGGAAAATGAACTAGGAGGCTGTGGACTGTCTTACCCAGACTCTATCCACTAAACTGCCACGGCAATAACTCAACTTGAGTCTGCTTGTCAAATGTCTCCTTCAAACCTCATCCGAACATGGTCAAAAGCTCTTCACAGTTAAATGCTCACGGCACGCACCGTTTAGAGGACCATAACAACGTAGGCTAACTGTCAGCCATTATATACCCTCGCTCCTCCTGTCCACCCTGGCCTCTCCTCAACTGCTCCATAAATGCAGAGGACAAAGGCATTATCTTTTATTGTGCACTTGTCCTTGACTATGGACTCTGGAATCAAATGGAGGATTTTACTAAAGGGTAAGAGGGGGAGGGGGGTATGATGTACACCAGAGAGAGGGGCATTCTGGGACGTAGGAGGTACTGACGTTACACTAATTGTTTGAGAATCCTAAATGACCTGTCAGCTTCCTCCCAGCAAAAAGGGGGTCACCGCAACCACCATTTTGACTTTAGCAGCAGCTGCACACCATGGAGGCTTCAATATTTTAATAGAACATTTTTCATGTTGTTCACAAGAGAATATCTGTCTTTGGATGCGCTCAAGCACCATCAACACAAGTGCTAGTGCACAGGTCTGGGAAACCGCTCCAAGCAGCATGAGTAACCAAACACCCCAAACAGAATAAGACATTTTCCAAGGCTCGTTATGGTGGTGTCAAATACTGACTTGTGCCTGTCATAATTCTTTCCTCTGTCTCCATTCCAAACACTTAGGGAGAAGAATATGCAGCGAGACTCTATCAGACTGAGGTAAAGGAGAAGGCAGGGGTGCTTGCTCGAATCCATGTCACACATGTTTGTGTAGCACAGACATCTGAGTATGTGATCATTTGTAGGTGCAAGATATCTACACGGATGTCTGTGTGTGCAGTTACAGGATCTTTGTGTGTGTGTGTGTGTGTGTGTGTGTGTGTGCGTGTGTGTGTGTGTGTGTGTGTGTGTGTGTGTATGCATGTGTGTATCTGTACTGTATGTCTGTGTATAATGTATGCATGTGCCTGTGTGAATGTGTGTGTGTGTGTGTGTGTGTGTGTGTGTGTGTGTGTATGCATGTGTGTATCTGCACTGTACTGTATGTCTGTGTATAATGTATGCATGTGCCTGTGTGAGTGTGTGTGTGTGTGTGTGTGTGTGTGTGTGTGTGTGTGTGTGTGTGTGTATGTGTGTGTGTGTGTGTGTGTGTGTGTGTGTTTGAGTGTGTATGTGTGTGTGTGTATGTGTGTGTGTGTGTACATGTGTCTGTGTATGAAAACAGAGGTAAAGCAGCCGACCTCTTGCTGACAGGCTGTTACGGAGCATGCGTAAGGGCAACACAGGAATTGAAACTTTGAAAATCCCAGACCAACGCCTCCAATCCTCCGAGCAGCGCTTTTGTCATTACTCTCCAAGAACTAGTGCAAACTTGCCAGGGGATTACCGATTCCACCTCGAGCATCGCCACGAGCAAAAAGGAGAGGAATTAGACAAGTAAACAGTGTTTCCATGGACACTTGGCATTGAGCGCGCAAAATGTTGGCAGAATTCCTGCAGCGGCCCTATTGATCAGATCTTCCTGCCAGAGGCATCCCATAATGAAACCTCCATAGTGACTGAGTGAATAAGGCAAAACAACCATGTCATTTCACACAAGCCATAGAATACCTGGCAGGACTATACTGCTTCCTTATATATTGTTTCACTCAGAATACTGTACATAAGAACATCCTAGGGAATGTCTAACATATGGTTAATAGTAATTATAGGATACATCATACAGACTGTAGGGTGCTGTTAACATGAGAGTCGCTGTCCACAAGACACCAACTTGCTACAGATGCGAGCTACATAATACTCCTATAAAGCACACCATATGGTGAATCCAATCTGCATGCCACAGTATATTATGAATGTTGGCCACATGGGATTTCGTATTACAAATGTATGTTGCATGGTAGTATGTTATAAGTTATGCATACAATGTTGTATAGTGGTCCTATGCTGTAAATGCAAGTTTCATAGTAGTCCTACTGTATGTCATGAGTATAAGAAATGAAATGCATATGAAAGTTGCACGCCAGTCTATATTGCATGCTGTATGGTTCTGGTATTCTTATGTTGTAAATGCATTCTGAATGCGGATGCTATTCTGAGCGTGCAGGTTGCATAAGCAGCATGTGTAGAGGCTTGAGCAGGGGAGAGCTATGAGTGACCGCTCCATCTGTACCTGTTCTTGTTGCTGGAGATCCAGTCTGAGATGAGAGACACAGCCTGGCGATGACAGTTTTTGTTCCCGAAACTACACGCCAGCATGATCACCTCCCGTTGAAGCTCTCTATGATGGACAGACAGAGGGATAGAGGGAGAGAGGAGGGGAGAAAGAGTGTGTGTATGTGTGTGGCATAGAGTGTGTGTGTGTGTGTATGTGTGTGTGTGTGTGTGTGTGCGTGCGTGCGTGCGTGCGTGTGTGCGTGTGTGCGTGCGTGCGTGCATGCGTGTGTGTGTATGTGTGTGCGTGTATGTGAGTGAGAGAATAGGTACAGGTATGTGTGTGGGTGTGTGTGTGTGTGTGTGTGTGTGTGTGTGTGTGTGTGTGAGTGTGTGTGTGTAATGGGAAATGTATGAGAGGGGAAAAAACAAGTGAGAGACAAAGACAGAGGATGTACATTATTTCAGGGGTCTGCAGAAACACAGACAGCACATATATCCTGTGTATTTTGAAAAGCGCAAACTTTGTGAAAAGTAAAAAGAACAGGGTGTGGAGACACCACATACTCAGCCTGGTAGGCAGCCTGCATGAAGGAACCATCAGGGGAGGTTGTCGGCCAACCCAGCTTATGATACTTGGGAGCCACTTGTTTCAGTACATAGTCCTGTAACCAAAACATTACAGACACAAGAGTACAGGATATATTAAAATGAAAAATGTGTCGAGCAGAGACACAACCCACATCTGGTTGACAACAAAGGTCATAGTCAAATTTTAATCAACTACATTTTATGGACATTTCAAAGCGATGATTTGGTGCTCTAAATCCACACCTCTTTGAATGTCGTAGGGTAAAAGCTGGACAATAGGAGCATGAGATCATTAGGCGCTTCATATAGGCTAAACTGTCATGCAGCCTCTGAATTGCATCCTATAATAACACAGCAGGTGATGCCATGGATAAATCACTGTGACGACATTCTTTCACGGTGCCTCTATGAGAGGAGAGTATGATTAAAAATGATGTGTGGCAAACGGCTCAGAGAAAATACACACACACACACACACACACACACACACACACACACACACACACACACACACACTTGCACATACACAGTGTGCTTTCTTATACTCAGCGCCGACACCTGGCAGAACAAGATGTTGGGTAAGTTGGTGGGTAGTGGTGGCGCTCGTGTTACGCATGTTTGTTGTGCTAATTCTCTCCGCATTCAGCCCCCTGGTGCGCTGCCAGAGCCACAGGATTAATACGCTCACAGCTGCAGTGGCGAGGCGCCGGGGGAGAAACGCGCCGAACATTCTGGACAAGACACCTGGCCAGCCACTCCGAGGCATAACACCGGACAGAGTGGGGCAGGGGGTGGGCAATTTACCACAGCTGGCACATGTCCTTTATCGCTCTCTAAAACATCTTCTCCTGCGGACTCCTGCGGCTCAAACAAACATTATCGGCTGATGGGCGCGGAAGTGCGGGAGGACATAGGAAGTCACGACACATTCTTCATTCTTTTCCAGTGAAAGGTGAGAGGAGACCTCCATTAGGGTAGACTGGGCAAGAGTGAGTCAGAAATCCTGTGGGAAGCAGTGACTGAGTCATGGCTTTCACACCTCTCTCAGAGAGAGGGAAGAGATAGAGAGAGAGAGAAAGAGAGAGAGAGAGAGAGAGAAAGAGAGAGATAGAGAGAGAGAGAGGAGGTGGAAGGAAGGAGGAAAGAGTGAGAGTGTGAGGAAGAGAAAGGCCATGAACAAAATAGAAGAAATGATAGAAGTAAAGAAGAGAAATGGAGAAGAGAGAGAAAGAGAGAGATAGAGAGAGAGAGAAAGAGAGAGATAGAGAGAGAGAGATATGAAAGGCACTGTAACAATCCTGGAAAGGTGGAAAGGACAACACTCCAGCAGACAGAGGAGATGAAGAGCCAGGGAGGATGAACCTCACTCCTCATTCCCTCACAGGCAGGAGCAGGTTACTCAATCCTCATCTGACAGGCAGGAGCAGGTTACTCAACCCTCATCTGACAGGCAGGAGCAGGTTACTCAACCCTCATCTGACAAGCAGGAGCAGGTTACTCAACCCTCATCTGACAGGCAGGAGCAGGTTACTCAACCCTCATCTGACAGGCAGTGCACAGTGCCACCAACAGCACAGATGTAATAGCCTCTCCTCTGCTCTGATTCTGTGAACTTTCCAGCTGGCTCTGTTATCTACTTAGGATGCTGAAAGCATTAACTAGCCAGGGGGCTGCATTCACACCAACAAGGCAGAGCATCTACTGAATCTCTTTATGCACCATCGGAGAGAACAACAAAAGCTTTCAACATCTGTGCCCTCTCAATATTTTGGGTTGAACATTTTTAAACAATTTTGTGCAACAAGGTCTGCAACATTTCAACAGACACAACAGCGAGAGTTCTCCCTGATAGGAAGTTATGCTGCAAACAAGCTCTCATGATAACATCTTTATGTAAGCTGCTCCTATTCTTCCCCCACCAATCTTACCAAGATATACTGTACTGGATCACGACTGCAGCTACAATAACAGGACTCAGACTCAGTATAATTACTGCATGCAAGTGTAATTTTTTTAAACCCAATATGCTGTTGATATGTTTGTTACAATGTAATATGTCTTGTGGAAGTACAAATTGTTTCACATCTCTGAACCAAGCCCTAAGACCAATCCAAACTATAACAACTTCTTCACATATATAAGAAGACATAGGACCCTGTTCTACTTTGTTCTAGGTCTACAATCTATACTAATTTAGGATACAATCAGGTGTACTGATTAATTACCTAATTATATATTGAGTGCTAAGCACCTTGGAGCAACCTGTAGCTGTAGCTACATCTCCCTAAGACCTGAGAGTTGTTGTGTCAGGAACACCTGCGCTCGGCTCACGTGGGATACGTTCACCTACACTAAAGAGGCTGTAGTCCTCGGTGCGGTCCAGTAGCTTGTCCAGCTGGTAGAGGGCACGGCTGGCCGCGTGCCAGGGCAGGAATTCCTTCTCCTGGGGCAGGTAGCTGATGATCTGCAGGGGCACGTTCTGGGGCAGGAACCCGGCCCTGCGAGGGGCAGAAGAACAACATGCATGTCAATGGGAAGTGCTACACTATACGCTCCTGGAGAATTGACACTGTTTCAGACACTCCACAGAGGCGTGGGGGAGCAGTAGAGGCATCATTAAAACTGACGTCGCGGCCCCGGCCGTGGCATGACTGGCTGGGGCACCTGCATCGTACGGCGGCGACCCGGGTTCAATTTTTGCCCCGTGGTCCTTTCCGGATCCCACCCCTGCTCTCTCTCCCACTCGCTTCCTGTCATTCTCCACTGTCCTGTCATTAAAGGCATAAAAAGCCCAAAGAAAATATACTTAAAAAAAAAAAAAAAAAACTGAGTCGCGAGGCCCTGACACTCTGGATATCGTAACACCCCCAATTATCACCACTTTTGTTCAGAAATTCTAAAACAACAATGTTTTTTAACACTTCAAAATGACATTTGCTAAATGAACCTTACATTTTTCAGTAGCCTAGGTGTGTAGATTTGAACAAAATCTGGTTTGGTTCTTAACAGGAGCATTTACTGCCTGAAATATCCGATTTTTTTTACCACACTCGGAGTTATAGTGCTGGCCTGATGGGTCGCCTATTTACGCCGTTTCAACGGCACATGAACAGTTAGACCAAGAATTCTCGTCATGAAATAAAAATTCCACTGGAGCTCCAAGTGGTTGTGTACACGCAGCCTTACAACACTGTTTACAGCTCTTCGAGTCACTGTAAAATGTCATTTTTGGTACATAGCTAATTTAGATACACCTATGGTGTGGGTACTTCCATTTCTTTAGGAGTCCGCCATCTTGGTTTGTATAGAAATGGATATTAAGTGACACATACACGCAAGACGGCGAAAATACGGGACCGACGGTAATAGGGGGAGTTCCGATACAGTATAAGCATCCGCTAAATCCCACTCATTTTACATCAGGTTACTTATGTTACTTTACTTTACTTTACCTTACAAAGATTCAGTGACCATCTATTAACTGTCAAAAACATATAGAAATACTGTGTCAGCAAAGTCAAGCTCCACACACACACACACACTTTGTATTTCTAACCAGAAATCTAAGCCAATAAATATTACTACATTTCAATTTACCGGTAGTAGTTCTGCAGACATTTTATGTATTACATATTTCATTGACTGCATTGTCAGCGACAGCAACAACAAGATACTTTTTTAAAAACAGTGAGGCCTTACTACATTACAGCAAAGTACACTTTAAAAAGCAGCCCTGGTGCGCCCTATCTAATTACATTTCAGTAGTAAAATGTTGTGTGATT